>NW_017100692.1:349499-399961 GCF_001263275.1 Habropoda laboriosa | reverse complement strand
ATAGGAAAGTCGAAGACACAGTTGAAACGTTTCATTATAAATAAATAAATTTGCGGTGGCAGTTTACAGGAGACAATCTTTCCCAGACAATTGCTGTTATATTAAAGTGTCGTTCCGTAAGAAATATTACATCAGAGTAGCCGGAACTTTAAGGAGAGGAGAAACAGAGAAAAGCGTTCGCTGTATCTGAAGGATTCTTAAGAATACCGAGATTCAGCAGAAATAGAATAAGAGGATAATATTAAAGGGAAATTTAATTCATTTTCCACGAAGAACACTCTCCGCTATGATTTATCCTTTTCCTACATCAATCGAATCCTGGATTTTCCAACGAACAACAATCTGAGAAAATGAATCTCCGCGCTATGCAAATCAGATATTGACACAGATTATCATTTCTGAAATGGGATCTTACGTTCAACGTAATACCTAAGTAGAATTTCTTATGGAAATTAATTACACTTCCAACGATGCATTTTCTGATATCAGTGAAATATAATCCATTCGTAAAATCAGCCAAGTATCCCGATTAAATTATTATACGCTTAATAACATCGAGTTAAATCATTGGAAAACTACGACGAATGGGTAAAATATAAATACATCGATCATTTTTAATCGTTGTATGGGCGAGGTTCATAGTTTCGAAAGAACGCAATCAACGCGTTTCGTATTCATTTCACGCAACGCAAAACAATCGAGCACGGTGATTGATTTAGAAGAATCATCCATACGTTTTAATCATCCATTAGCTTCTATAACATTATTTTTCGATGATCGTTGTGGTTTTTCCCAAAAGAACGTCCCGCAACACAAGAATACAACCGTGTATTTCTAACAGTCTCGTTAAAATTTCAATAGTTCCATTGAAATGAAAGCTTTAATAAAAAACAGAAACAAAAACAGTTTGCAACAAAACGTTCTATCGAATCGAATTTATATCGAGCAGCCAGTTATATCACCGTTGATTAAATTCTATTCAAGATTGAACATTCTAACGTAGCTCGTCGAGACAGATATCAATCGGTCGTCGAACCAATTAGAAGGCGATAATTACGAGTATCTCGAAAAAAGCTCACGCCCTTCTGTTCCCGGAACGTTCCTTCGAGACAATGAATTCAATTGTCTCGAAAATGTTTCCGTCTTAAACGAGCCGTAGATTTACTCCACTTGTCCGCCCGCTTTCTCCTCCGCTGTTCTTCTTCTGCCGTCTGTGTCTTCGAGCCTGACAGTGATAAACCGGGTGTGTCGCTTCTACCAATACTGCTTAAGTAAATGTGTACTCAGATACGTCTATCCTCCTCGGCTCTATAAACATATATAAAGTATTTCGGTGAAGTGATTCTATAGTTTTAGAATATACAGGGTGGGCCAATAGGAATCGCCACTTTGAATATCTTCCAAATCACGAATATGAGAGAAGGGACCATCGTATGGACGTAAAGATTTTGACTCAATTACTGCTTTAACAACACCAGAATTTATCGAGGCACGTGTGTCTCTGTGACCTTAATTGACGTTGTGTTAGAGGACTTTGTGTTTCTCTTATTAGTTGCTGCTATTACCGAATAAATAAGAAAATATCCAACTCTCTCGCCAACCCTCTCTATTCTCCCTTCGAGGTTTCCTATTTGGGTATGGAGGTCCCGATACTACACTTGGCCATCCTGAACTGACATTCGCACTCGAATGTCCTCAGTGCAACACAACTCAACACTTTCGGGCACACTCCCCCGCACAGTGGCACACAGCCGAAACAACGCATTTTTGGGAGACGTGCAGCCCTCAACATGTTTTCATCGCACACCTCCTGGCTTCGTGTAGCCGTAGATGCCTCCATCCCGAACGAGCCCCCATATGTAGGAACCTAGGGAAAAGTATGGAGGGGACCCAACGAGAATCGAACCCGGAACCTTCGGCTTAGCAAGCCGACGCTTTGCGCGATACGCCAACCACTCCCACTGTATTCTCCCTTCGAGGTTTCCTATTTGGGTATGGAGGCCCCGATACTACATATGATATTGTGTTAAAAAGGCGGGAATGATCTTTATATATTAGTAGCGACTCTACCTACGAAACAATCGTTGTAACCACAATTTTGCAATATTAAATACGTCTATCCCCCGATTTACACGGAAGATCGGTGCCTCGGAATACCGTGTAAATCGAGATCGTGGCTTTTCGTATGAAAGACGGTTATTTAATTAAATTCATTTATTTCAAGGTAAAATAAAAATAAAGTACAAATGAAGAACAAGAAATATCAAAGAATGGGAAATCCCCTATTTTAAGTTTAATGTCTAACGTATAAATATGTGTGCAGCATAAATTTTTGTGTTCAACAATTTATATTTTTGAAAATTACTTATTTTCGAAATCGTGTAAAAAAGGTATGGTGTAAATCAGGGGATAGGTGTATTGATAATTTAAATTAAATTATAATCGTAATAATATCGATCGATAAAAAATGTATCCAATCATCGGATATATTACTACGATCAATTTGGGAATTTAGGGTTGCAAGTATACGTTATGAGAGATACTAAACAATTTTTATACGAACAATCGTTTTCTTACTTTCATAGTTCTGAAGGTATTCAAGGTGACAGTCCTTATTGGTCCACCCTGTATAATGGATGTGTATCAGAAAAAGAGAAAAATTGATCTTAATGAAAATATTAAAAAATCTGTTTATAAGACGTAAGTTTTTTATGTCGTTTATGCTGCTTCGTGTTATTTCCTGTTCCTTTAATGCAGCTTTAAGCTTCTCGTCATAAAAGGACAAGTAGTTCTTCGAGGATTTTTATCTTCTGCTGCGTTTACATTCACGGTTCTTACGGTAAAATGTTTTAACGAACTTTTCAATTAATCCTATATTATCACGTAATATTCCAATAAAAAGAAATAGCTATTTCACCGTTTTATACCTTCCGTTCGAAGTTTTTCAACTTTTCTTTATTAAAACAAGAAATCTTCGCAAAAGGATGAAAACACGTTAATGCGACATAACAGTAAAAAAAAATAAACGTGAAATTTTCCAACGTCGAACGAAATTCTCACGTTGATTAAATTTCACGAATGAAATCACGTATTTCATTAACTTTACATATTTACTTTCAAATGGATACGTATGATTAATGTTCCGTTATTAAATCTCCAAATATAAGCATTTCGCTCTTTTTCCCGTCGGCCAACTTATGAAAACCGTAATTAAAAAAGGAAGGTAATCGTTTCCCTTTTTGTTTTTTCTTCTTTTTCGAAAAAGGATGCGTACTTTTCCTGTTATCTACATCGGGACCGGATAGATTAAATCGAAATAGTAACGCGGAAGTCGATATTTTAAACAGAAAAGGACGTTTGTCGATATCAGATTTTCCATAAATTGGAACACTTCCAATCTACGGAATTGGAAGACTTTTTCAGATTAAACAGTATAGACCGTTCAACAGTCTTACTTTTATTTCACTCCAATTCGCATTCATTACAAATTCAATCTGTATAATAGAACTGATACATATAATGAAATACTTCGACCAATATTACCAATATCACTTTTACCTCGTAGAAATTACACCATCCGCTGTGTTTAATTTGTAAAATCTAATTTTCGTCTCGAAATCGAAACGTTGAAAACGACGAAAATTACTTCGAAAAACTAACAAACAAGAGGTAAATCCTCGATTGTTTCCACGGATACGGTATTTCTTCTCTCTAATTCAAAGGCAACGTGGCTTTACGCGTTTCGTTTGGCTTACTCTTTCACGTTTCCTTCGACAACCGCTTCCGTTTGCCTTGCGGATGCAATAGCAAACCCAGACTGTGGTCTGTTCCAATACTTCGCAAATACGTAGGCAAATATGTTCACTTTCTACCCGAAGGTGTAAACCGCCGTGGCGATAATTTCCTGGTATCGGTTTGTTGACTCTGTGCAACGGGTCAGAGCGAAATTTCATTTTGCCTTCGAGAATTTCCTTTGAAGCTGGCGCTTCTCGTTATGGGCATCTTTTCCAACTCGTTAAAGGACAATGACACTCGCCGATGAGTGAAAAGCGAAAGGTTCGCCGGAAATTTGAAGAGACTCGCGAAAGAGCAGTTCTCTCTGCTTCTTTTAAACGATGCTTCGTATCGATAGAATTAATAATCGCAAATTGACGTTGTCAATTAGGTAATGAGTGTAATCAGAGGGGAATTTACCGAACGATAGTTTTAGTAACGATTGAAGAGTGATAATACGAAGAACGAATATTTTAATATGTAAATTCGTAGAGTTTTTCTTGATCGAACGTTAGGAGAAATTAATAACCAGGCTACTTGTGGAGGTAAGAAAGAATTTCCTTCCCGTGCCGTCGTTCGTCTAGGTCAAGAATTCTCGAGGGAAGTCATTCAACTGTAATTACTTAGCGAGTTTTGGTTTTCTTCGTTCCTCCACACTTGCACATCCTTCTTTCCGCTTCCTTTATTTAGTTTCTCTTTCGATGCTTCGCAAACTCGAGAGGTTGCAAAATATTACTTTAGATATATTCGGGTGTATTTAATCAAATGCTGTTGTAAAAATCGATACATTTAACATCTCCGAATCAATACTTGGTTCCTTTTAGAGTTAGCGACTTGGGGACGAAGTGGTATCAGAAATAAATGTTGGTTCTTCTCGTTTAGTAGGCGATGATGGAAACATTTTAAAATGTACAACAAATGTAGATTTTTACTGTTGTATTTATGACAGTACGAGAAAGTTTTATCTAAAAGTACTTTCTTTAACTTCAGAAATAAATGGTGTGAACTTGCAAAAGTTGTCGACATTATTTTATAATTTATTGTTTCAAAATTCACCGTCTTTGTGTTGAAAAAAAATTACCGAAGAAAATCACTTGAACCTTACATTGGAAGTGAATGAAGAATAAATTTTATTCCGTTTTATTAGTTCCTTGAGTACCAATTTGTCTCGGCGAAATTCCATATGGATTCAATTAAATTTCTTCGAACGAAGAACAATATATTTCAAATTGTTGTTTCTTTTCTAAATAAAACAAGCGTTGTGATATATTACTTCGCTAAACAAGTAATTGAGCATCTTTTGTTAGGAGAAATGCATAACCGAGCAGATTTTCAAAAAGTAGCGATTAACTGAAGAAAATTACTAAAATTTTACATTTATGTTTTTTTTTAATTATTTCAATAATATAATAATCACTGTTCAATATTTTTCTTCTATCGTACTAAATAATACAATTCTGACATACAGAGTCGGGTAGAAGATCATAATAGTGTCTATCGAATGTCTGATTGTAAGTAGATGTGCACCTGCGGCTGACTGCATGTCGAGTTATACTACTTTCTCGGAACTGTATATTGAATCACGGTGTTTCTCGAAGTTCAACCGTGTGCCATACTATACTACTAATTATCCTACTTGCCTCGCAATTTGTCTGCATTACCTTACACGAGTCCAATTACTTTATCATTTCGAAATTCGTTGTATTCTTATTTTTACAGGCATTCTTAGCGACGTCCTTTGCGGACGAAACTGTCTCGACGATTGTGGAAAAGAATGTAAATACAATTATTTTCGTTCAAACACGAAAAATACAACTTTTATTTCGCTGTATAATACTTTCCAAGGGATTTGATTCGCGTTGCATAATCCGGAACGTTACGCAACTTCGCACAATCTCAGCTGAACTTTCAGCACAGGTAAAGAAATTCGTTTCGCTTGTTTTTCAAAATCGCGCAAAGTATTCCGCGAAAAGTTTTTCCTCCCGCACGCTCTAATCTTATTCCACCGCGGCCAACGATCTACAAATGTTGTCTACGACACAATGTACTCGCACTGCGTACGGGGGAAATGACTTAAGGCAGCCTGTTTCCTGGAGATTTCCTGGAAAATTTCCAACAGTCAGCTGTGCAAACCGGTTTCCATAACCTTCTTCTCTATATGTTATCTGCTTTATTGAATCACCGAACCACTCCAACTTCTATCCCTGCGGGGCAATCTGCCATCTTTGCGTGGCTGCTCTCTTATTTTTTCATCCCCCTACCACCGCGAAAACTTCGCTCCCCCTCGATACTCCGCATAAGGTGTACCCACGCTAACTCTCGATTTTACGACGTCGCTTTCATGGCTCTTATTTCAACCGCCAAATTCGTTTCGATTTTCGTTTTGGCCATTCGAGTTTCCTGTACCGGGCGTCGAACACGTGGACCAACCCACGGACCACCACCGTCCAATAAAATGTCCTCCTTGATCGTACGTTTCTACCGTTTTCCAGGGTAACCATTGATTCGACTCTAAATTGTCGTTCGTGTTCTGAAGGATCTATAGGTGTAGCTGGACGGTAAAGTGTTTGGTATTTGTGTTTTACTTGCTCTTCGACGGACCACTCTGCTTACAAGTACCTATGTACGTACTATATCGTGCTGTTTTGTCTGTAGAAAATTTGTCCACTGCTGTGAGAAGATAACGAAGAGATTTGATACGAACTTTGTTTATGAAATTTGGTAGACAATTTGCAACATAATATGCTACGTAATACCACGAGAGTACAAACATTGGATACTATGATTTATTTATGTTAATTTATGTTATATATTAATTTAATTATTTACTTATTACTACATTTAATGTGATTTAAATTAATATTTTAAATTAAGAATTTCAAAGAGATTACTGAAGTTTACCGGTGTTTTCAGTAGATTTGGTAGATTCCAGTATGCTTTACATTCGGTAGGAGTGTAACTGACCTAACGCTCCTATTCCATTAATTTCATAATATTCCATCCGTAACCCTTCCTTCCACGTCCCGGCGAATAATTAACACGCGTTCATTTCCATATGTAATTCTTCCACCTTACCGTCATCTGTTCGCGTGTCACTCGATTATTCCAGCAGTGCATCGATCCTTTATCCTTTGCCGAAATGTCTAGAGCTGCTGGGTGTCAATAAAAGTAGCGGACCTCGATAGTAGAAGAATCACGCGAACGGTTATACACCATGGAGAGAGATTTCAAGCGGATGGCCACCGAACGAGCCACTGAATTGAATCTCGCGATAATCTTACGATCGTGCAACGTACATGGACACATAGGGTAAAGCAAGGGAGCGAGGCAGAGGACGGTTCATATAAGGTAGCTTTTTTACTGGTTTCAGTTTCATTGACTCTCTGATTTATGCGTTATCGGCTGAAAAGAAGAAAATCCGAGCGAGCAATGTAGTGAGAAAAAAGAAATTTAGAGGGATGGCGACCGCTGGAACGAGTGGAAGCTGAATTTTATGGGGGAAAACACCTTATCGGTGCCCGCCTTCCACCCTAATAATCGAACAATTAGCTTAATCTACATACAGCGCAGCTCTGATACGTGCAGGCTGTTCGAATGATTAAAGGGTGAAGTTATTACGGATTTTATACGGAAGGCACGCGCGGGTGTATGTTGCGGAGCATTTATCATCTGCGAATTTGACGTTGAAAAGTGGCGTTCCTTTAAAACATAATTGAAACTTTGTAACAAAAAATTCAATAGCGAATACCGCGGATTCGGTTCTTTCACGGTAACGTGTAATACATTTTCAATAGCATTACTTCTGATTAATTTTACATTTAGATATACACGTTAATTAACACCTTATATTCGCCGAGGAGTCATTTTTTGAAAATTCTATTATTTATATTATTCATAAATTTTGTTATTTACAAACGACAAAAATTTCAATTTCAATCTCGCGAAAGGTTCTGCGAGAGAAAATTATAAATTTAGTATTTCTACGAAAACAAGAATAACAAACAGCCTCAACAAATTTCTCTCGCGGTCAAAACATTCTACGCAGGAAAATCACAATTTTATGGATACATTCGTTCCACGAGTTTGCACAAAAACAAACTATTTTCTGATTAAATTTTTTTATCCAGCTTCATTTAAGAATAATAAAATTCCACGGTATTGCGTAGGATTGTAAAACAACAGAATGAAGAAGGATTTATTTAATTATTTCTTCGAATTAATTAGTATCAACGTGACTCGTTACCTTCACATTCTTGTGCACGCCCATGTTTAATCCGTTCTCCCTTTATGAGAACTAGTTTGCCCTTTGCGAGCTTCTCGAGAAACATCTCTTAAGATAAGCGGAAGCTTTTCTACGAGCCCCGTCATTATCGTTATAATTAGCTTTCTATATCCAAAACGAGGATTATCGTAAATATTGAATTCGTGTTCCCAGAAAATAATTATTTTTTAAAATTCTACGAGTAATAAGATACCTGTAGCGCGTTGAAATTCTTTGTTTTTTTTTTTTAAGTAATATATCTTTAATTTCACTTAATTATTCAACGTGTGAATATATTTCACCTCACGAAGGGGTAAACGAATTTAATTGAAAATCGCTTAAGTTGCTCTTGCAAACTACGCGCTGTTGAATAAACAATTACATCTGGAACATTCAACGAGCTACGCTTAAAGAAAAGTTGTTCAACACCTTGCACTTGATGTTTACGCGAACTTCATAACTAACTTAACGTTCAACTTGCGGATGCATAGATGTTTATAAAGCTGAAGCGGGGGTCTTCGTCCGTAGTCGACGATTACGTTGAAGTTTCTGTGCTCCAGACGTGCTTCCGGTTCTTTAAATATGCTACATTGCGAATAATGACAAGGGGAAGAAGAGAGAACTAGTGAGTGAAATTTCCATACATATATTTTTGTTTACAAGTCAAACAGAATTTTTTTAAACCTCGTCGACGATAGCAACCAGCAATCGATGTTCTAGCAGAAGAGGTATGACAATTACCAAATAACTTCTCCATTTCGTAACATTCTTACTTTTCAAAAATTGGTGAAGGAAGCTGAAAGTTACATTTATATCTTCCGGGAAAAAATTGAGGCTATTGATTTAGAAGTTACCTATGGAAAAGATTCCCAAACTTAAGAATGGGTGTACTCTCTTAACACCGATTATCTCTTTTCTTCTAAAAAGAATTTGTGAAAATTTGAAGTCAGAAGAGTTCGCAATTTCGCAAAAAGAATGACAAAATTACCGACAGATTTTTCAGCGAATTAGCAATATATTAAACAGGAGCCTGGGATCGAAAGCGATCATGATTTTCCAGACCACGGTTATCTGGTCCTAGGAGTCCTATATCACGTACATAGGTACGAGCGATAGCTCAAAACGAATTGCCCGGACAATTCTGTGTGCGTGATTTTTGGTGGGACAACTGTTAGAACATCCGGGGATTGGCCGACATACCTGATCATGAATCAAGCGATGTAGGGTAAGCCTACTGCCGATCGAGCAGTCTGATACTCCCGAGGTACATAACGCAATATGCCTCCGTTCTGCTACACATACTAATCCCTTGAAACGGACCGATTCACTCTATCTGGCACGGATGTTTCCTGTCTGCTATATCATCCTCCCGTGATTTTCTCGCAGCTTCTGCCTATCCCTTTCTCCTCGTGTCTCTCCATTTCTGTCATTCTATCTGTAGCTGTTCCACCTATGGGAAATGCTGGTAACGTTTCCATGGCTCTTTACTATTAGATTGTCCAATAAGTTCGTGCCGTTTATCGATCTGTCATTTAGACCAATATTTCAAACGTACATTTAAATGACAGGAAAGAATGTACAGTTACTCTTTGGTTTCACAATTTCTTCCCATTTCCTTTAGCAAAGTCATTATGCCGTCACTGTAAAATTTCTTCGATTTTTCTACGTAACTTGTCCACGGCGCCGAAATGAATTTTTTATTTAAATACAACGCATCCTATAGAAATGGGACTGTTTAAATGTGCTGTGTGATGCATTAGATGAAAATTTGAAAAATATTACCTTTTATTCGAATTACATGCTTCCACTAATCTTGGCACCGTCGGTCACCGATTAAAATATATTTTAATGTTTTTTCCCGTAGAGCAGATATTGTCAAATTTTATTAGCGCACTGAAAAACGTTACGGTGCAAGGAACAGCAAGTAATCCGACGGGGCAATGTCCGGAGAATACGCTTGATGTGATCAAATTTCCCAACCGAACGATAGGTACGAATTTTCTTCAGTCAGTACAGTAGACTATTCTAACGCGGTTAATTCGTTACGCGTTGTAGGAAATCGTGCTGTACAAAAATTGTTCTCGTACAGCGCGAATAATTTCAAATAACACGTTTGGAATAATTATTACCACGTCAACTTTTATTTTCTAAGTTTTATCAAATATCGCGATATCTTCGGCTCGTTACAGGAATTCGCGATGTAGGAACTCGCGTTACACGGGAGTCTACCGTATTGTGTTTGCAAAGATACGAATTTCGTACCGATTTTATTCGATTTCTGAGTAATTCCTTCATCAATATGTAGTGTCGCGGCCTCCATACCCAAAAATAGGAAACCGGCACGGGAGAATAGAGAGGGAGTGGTTGGCGTAGCGCGCAAAGCCTCGGCTTGCTAAGCCCGAAGGTCCCGGGTTCGATTCCCGTTGGGTCCCTCAATATTTTTCCGTCGATTCCTACAAAAGGGGGCTCGTCCAGGATGGAGGCATCTACGGCTGCACGAAGCCAGACGCTGTGAGAAGAAAACATCTCGAGGGTTTCCACGTCTCCCAAAAATGTGTTATTTGTGCTGTGTGTCACTGTGTGGGGGAGTGTGCCCGAAAGTGTTGAGTTGTGTTGCACTGAAGACATTCGAGGGCGAATGTTAGTTCAGGATGGCCGAGTATAGTATCGGGGCCTCCATACCCAAATAGGAAATCGATAAGGGAAAATACAGAGGGAGTGGTTGGCGTAGCGCTCAAAGCCTCGGCTTGCTAAGCCCGAAGGTCCCGGGTTCGATTCCCGTTGGGTCCATCAATATTTTTCCGTCGTTGGTTACTACGTATATTTTTCTGTAATTAAATATTTTCACGGTGGACCTACGACCACGTAAAACCTACGACAATCAAATTTTCTCAAACAAGAACCCACGAAAGCTCAATGCAGAGCTCCTGCAATAACCGGCGCATCCCTTTATTCGCAAATAAATAAACGCGTGTACCGTTGCGCGCGTATAATGGAAAAAAAAAGAACGGACAATATGGAGAAAAAAATGAAAACGGCGATATTCGAGGACCCCCTTCGATCATGCGGAGTGCGCAGCAGCACGGTTTCAGGAGAAAGAAAGGAATTTGTATTCCGGTGGCCGAAGATCAAATGCTAAAATTAAAACTCATCAATGCGTGAATCGGTCCGGAAAAATACGATCGATAGAGATTTAATTAAAACCCATTCATTCGTTGTTTACTGTACTCGGTCCGCACAGGAACGTTTCAATACGAATACGGATATATGTACCTTTATAACGGGCCTGCTCGACCGTAACGATATGCAAACCAATATTTCTATCCATTACGCATAAAGATAGAAACATTACACGATTCGATGTGATCCACGCTGTGTGTTCTCTGACGATCTTGCCAAAGCTACCAGAGGAAGCTTGAGAATTGAGGTAGAGAAGTGTTATCTTGTTCGTCAATTACCATTTTATTTTTAAACAATACCATCGATTCTGTTGTTCTTTGATACTTTGAGTGGAATCGTTGTGAAGAATGCAGAGTAAATGAAGGACGAAATGGAATCTTTAAATAGAGAATAAAACGGAAAGGAAAATTGCTGATTCTTGTAAATGAAACTATGCAAATTAGATGTGAGATCGAGTTTCGTTATAGGTTTTTAATAAAACGTCTTCCTGACCTCATGTCTGCAGAAACTTTCTTTTCATGTCGCTCTCGAAGAATGTACTTCTGAACTTTCGTCGATTAGTATTCAAATATCTCGTTTTCAATGTCTTTTCACTTCTAAATACGTTAAAGTGTGCAAATTTGCGTTTATCTTACTTTGTGCTCATAGTTTGTCTAAAAATTCTATTCCAACGAAGGAGTTATTTTACATAGTTAAAATTTCATATTTACAAGAGCAGATTATTTAAAAAAAAAGAAGTACAAAATGTAAACATTAGGGCTTACGGCTCACACCATTCGGAATATCAGTGTTTGTCAGTAAATTCAAAGATTTTGCAAATATTTCTTTAGATTTTTTCATCGACCCACCTTTTACATTTAACAAACATTTACGCGCGTTAGTTTTCCTAGCGTTTCGATTTGTTTATCGACGGACATTGTGCACGTATATTTCGAACGAACGATAATTCGCGGTCGTTCCGCGATACGTGTTGAAATATCGATTTTCTGAATAAAGCACCTCGTGCTAAATTCGCGGCTATTGTTTCGAAAACACAATCAAACATATTTTTGACCTGGAAGTATATAATTGGCGGAAAAAGTGGGTCACTTATTAACCTGAATAATTAATCTGACGCGGTGCACGAGAACGCGATCGGACAAAGATTTTCATTCAATCTCCGTCCATACCCGACGATCAAATCTGTAGAAATGCTGGTACGTTCGTTCAAAACTCTAGTATTTTCTAAACTCTTCGGGAAATCGCAATTGCGTGTTTGGTTCATTCACGCGTTTACGTTTTATCGATGGTCAACCACATTTTAAAGAGCAATTATAACAGAAATTGTATGTGGTAAATAATATACAAACTAGATTTCTGCGTAAAAAATTCTTTAGCTTCGGTGCTACGAGAAAATTTTTGCACGTAGTATAAGTATAATAGTTTCAAAGAGTGAATAAAATGGAAGAAAATGTTTTTGATGCATGATATGGAAAAAAATAGAAAGAAGTTTCACGTTTAATTAAAAATTTTAGAGTCCAAGATCGTTTTAAGGTCTTACTGTTACGAACGTTGAAATTGACATCAATGTCTGCTACAGTATACAATAGAAAACAAAATCTATGTAGAAGAACATAAGTGACGTTGAAGAAAATACAGAAAAGAATGGAATTTAGAAGAAAATTGTTCTTCCATCTTATTCACCCTTTGATTAAAAATTTCTTCGTACCGCCATAGCTATTTAGAGAAGATAATTAGGGTACCTATTTTACGTGGCCCACCCGGTATAGTTTCTATATTACTGTTAAACGTTAAATGAATCTACAACACAACCCAGGTTACAGTAGCAATTTAAGCAATCAATATTTTATATACAATATCATATAATTTTATTTATTATGTTTGAATTTTACTCCTTCGAATTTCTCAAAGGATAAAATCCACCTGGACTCAGTTTGCGATAAATCAAGGAGCACCGAAAATATTTCGTAGAATTCTTGAATTGTGAGATTCGCGTTGGGCCGTAATTGAAAACGGCGAACCTTCAGGTCACCATTTACAGTCGCGGAACCTCAAAATCATATCAAGATCTTAAAATTTCAGCCTCCATAACTCGATGATAATAGAATTCTGGCACCTATGACTTGAGAATCCACGAACCTCAGCTTTCATAACTTCAGGGTAATGTAATCCTGGTTCTCGTAACTCTAGGATTCTGGAACGCTACTTTGAATTACTCTAGTATCCTAACCCAACCTCAGACCGTCCTATGATCCTGGAATTGATCATGGATAATTCTTACATCTTGGCATATGTCACAAGTCCTCATAGAGATGTGGTATCCACCATAAACTATCTATTAATCGCACTATCCAAGGTGATGAGCATTGAGAATCGAGTACTATGAGACCAAAGTGACTCAACCGAGATTCACGACCTGGGAATTTCAGTGTCCTGGACTCTCGTGGAACTGGAATTGTTATTTGTAGACTGCGGATTTTTATGCAAGTTCGTACTTTTGAGAATATAGTAAAAAAAGTAAAACTTCGGTCGAAAATTATTTCACCTTCCAGGTACTGTATAGAAAGCACTATAATTTAGATATTTTGTATATTTTTTCATATTACGTGCATTCTGTGCAATTTTACACCTTCGAATTCCCTGTAGATGCATGAAAATCCGCAGTCTAGTTATTTGCATTTCGCTAGAAATCGTAGGCCTTGTGATACAGCGTTTGAAATGTTGACGAACATTGGAATTTTGTCAGTTTGAACGAGAGAAGAAATGGAAAGCGGCAATGAAACTTCATTCTACGCTTCCTAAAGCTCGTTAAGCCACCTAAGAAAGAAGTAACTAGACCAAACAACCTTCTTACATGCGATAGCTAATCGAACTCAGGTCAAAGATCGTATTCATTGTAATTCCTGACTAAGCACCTGATGAGAAGAACGATCACGTCTACAGAGAACAGAAAAGGCACAGTTTCAGTTTGATCATATTTCGGATGTAATAGATCTACGTGCTCCGGCAAATATTTCATTCTAGATTAAAATGTTTGTCGGGTCAATCAAGTGGCTGGATTCCACGCTTAATTTATAATTAATGCATTCACGTGCGGGTGAATAGCAGAGATCCGTAGTGTATGTGGAATTCATTATGTTGCAAATAATTAATAATTAAATTTCGCGCGTGTATTTCTAGAATATGTAGAACATGTTGGATTTTAGGTCGTACACCGTGAAAATGAAATTATTTCCGCTTAAAGGAGATTCATATTACGTCAACGATAATAAATTGCTAATTTCGTCTTGTTTGTCATATTCTGTTCACCTGTCCTTCATTACGGTGCACTCTATATTGTCTTCTTCATTCACAATTTCTGTTCAACGATAGACAAACAAGCGAGAATAATTTGTAATCATTTGTTATTCTACTTTTCCCATTATTTCGATTATTTCATATTTAAGCTTGTGCAACATATACACTTTCAAGCAGTCTATATTTTTATAATTATACGTGCATCTTTTTGCGCACGTTGCGACCTCAGGGTCGCGAATTACAAGGAAGCCTCGGTTTGGCCGTCAAACCGGGCTTCCGGAGCACCATCGAATCGCCATAGACCGCCCTTGAATTACTCAGCACTATGATCAAACAATGGTATTGCTTCGTGAAAGGTACCGTCACTGGGGAATTTTTGAACAACAAATTCGGTCCCTCAAAAAGCACATCTACAGTCGACCAATCAGACGCACCCGAGTTTTACCATCTCCACCCGCCAACGGCCAATCAGAACCCACGAAACCTTTATATATACACCAACACACCACGAGTCACGATAGTATCGCAGTAAGACACAGTATTGTTGGAATTCAACGTTAAAAATGAACATACACATCTCTCTCGGCGCGTAAGCGGGGAAATTTTTTGGATCATTGCACCCTTTGCTGACCTGAGGACTCTAACGAAAGCAGTCAGTCTAGTACCCACGCTCAGGACCGCCACAAAAGTTTACGCAGTTCCATTCAATAGTTTATTAACTAGATCACGCATACATTTGCACAGTTGCTATTATTGAATAAACGACGAATAATACTACGTGTGGCTTTATCTCAATAATTCAATACTTCCAGCGAGTATTATAGTCACAGTCATTAGAAACACGATCACGAACTATTCAGGAAGTAAACATTCCGATAGCCAGGATCTATCAGTCAGCGACTATACGCGCACAGCATCAGGTCGAAAAGAGATTAGCACAGCGACACGTAGAGAAGCCTCAGGTTGTAGTCGCGGTTCGTTGCGGTAGAAGGCCAATGTCGAGCAGGATAGCGAACTTGGCTCAGGTTTGTCCTGGGAGATAAGTGATCCTTGTCCAATTCGCATGTTAGAACAGTACAGAGTTATGCATCTAAGGCGATCGCCAGGAATACCACCCTTCCGCTCAAACTTCAGCTAACGTTCCTCCGAATCTCTTGCACACTCAACTCTATACTTTCGTTCTCCGTCCCAACTCTTTGCTGACCTCCTTCCTTAGCCCTTTTCTCTTCCATCTAACTCTGCATCTCCATTGTCCACTCCTACACTTCACTCTCTTTCTCATTGCCTACGCACTCTTCTCCCTTCGTAATCGCTTTCTCTGCGAACTCAGTTAAACCCTCTTCTTCCAGCAGTTCCTCAGATTCCCACTGACTTTTCTCCTCGCTTCTGCTTTTCTTACACTTCTCTCGCGCAATCACGATGCATCTCCATTCACACGAACAGCCTCGAACACGGTTATTTGTTCACGTTTCTTTTTCCATTCTCCGTTGCCTCACTTTCTCCCAATACCCGTTTTTATCTCGCTCTTTTCATCACGCACCTTCCTGTTCGCTAACTTCGTTCCAGCTATCTCACTCTCCTCTTTACACGAGGAGACTGTTCTGCTCCGTCGTCGTTATACTTCCGCGTTTAAATGGGTCAACGCATTACGCTGGCTTACCTATCATCGTTTCTACCTGCGATACCCAGGTTCCTGATACCGCTCGAAAACCAGCTTACTTCCGTCCGCACGTCCATCCGTGCCGTTCCGCAATTACCTAGCCGCTAATCCGCTGTCTCGTCGGCCATAAACGACCGTTTAACTCGGATCGAGTGCTCCATTGTCGCTAAGTGACTTTTCGACCGGCCACCAGCCTCTTTTCGCCACGGCAAGACCGTGTTTGTCCGAACCTTTTTTTTCAGTCGAAGTCTGCCAAGTGAATGGGCGAATTGGCGATCGTTGCACTGGTTTTTCAAGCTGAGGTTCTTTGTTGAACTAGACTTGTTCATCGTTGCTAGACGATTGTGCAGCATCGATGAAAGAGAATCTGGAAGTTTTTATGGAAACAGAATTTTGACACTAGGGACGCGTCATTTTAACGCATTTCGAATTTCATAAGGACAATTACAGAAACCGTTACCATTTCTCTTATTATAAATTTTATGTAAATATATAGTATCACACAGTTTCATTTATAAGTTAATAGTGTATATGTTGTTTCTAAATGAAATAAGTTGTTTCAAAGAAAATTTGCGGTTTTGTTCACGCGTCAATTTGACGCGTGTCCGTAGAGATAAGTGTATAAGAAATGTCCGTAAACCTAGCGTTAAACAGAGATATAATACAGTGCAAGTTTGCAGGATCAAGTTCAAGGATTTGTAAGATGTATAAGGGAGAATAAGGACGACATTGTAGTATTTCTCAAGTGTAGATTTCAAGAAGCTGTGAATAGTATAGGTACAAAGGTGAATCTGTTCTATCAATCTTGTCAATTGTGTACTCGAGATTCAGCTCGTGGTTCAAGTGTTATTTCTTGCTCCTTGTTACTAACTCGGCGTTTCTAGGATCCTCAAATACATTGCACGATATCACGAGCGCTCCAAATACATATTCAATCGTTAGATAACTATACTTATACGATAAGTGTACACCTACACGGTGGTTCCTTAAAGTTACCAAGATAACTATGCACGTTCGTGTTTCCTTCCTTCTAAACTCGGATTACCGCATAAACTTTGCTGCTTCTTTCCTCGTGCTATTTTTCACGGCGGAAAATAATCAACTGATTATAATTTTAATTAGTAACTACAATTTTTTTAATGAAAACATTTTTTTATGCGCCAATCAATGCATATGAGAATTGTCTTCAAAAAAGTATTAGAGGACTTAGGTCGAAAATTTATTAGCTTAGAAGTTATGAGTTTTGTCCCATGTACGCGAAACACTGTGTGACGGCAAAAAACCATTTCTCTAAGCCTTATAAAAATATCGGTGCAGTCAAATTTTTTTGACAGCGACACGACGACGATAACCGAGAAGTCACACGTACGCATTTGTTCGATCGCGCGCGGATGAGCCTGTTCTCCGATCCCTGATTGGCCAGTGTTTTTCGTTAATAATTCAAAAATGAAGCTTCAAACAACATTTTGGTAAAGGAAGAAGTTTTTCAGAGTCACCCCAGCAACCCCCCATTTCCGGGTGTTCGAGGAGTTACGGGATACCCTGTATATTATCGAACCATCGTACCTCCGATAACAATTCACCTTAGCTGTGGCGTATCAGTGTGTTTATGACCGAATTTCATGGTGTGCAGTTTCTCTAAGATTTACGCTGAAGCTATTTGGATATTTCCAAGACCTGCTCTCTAACGGTTACTCATATACAATGTAAATGTTCGCAGCATCTGCGACGGAGCAGCGGCTCCGTAAGAAGAACGCAGACCATCGCACACCGAAAAGAGCTATAAACAGACGAAGAAACGGAGACAACGGATGGGAAACTGGAGGGATGGTGTTTGGATGGTTCGAGGTGTGTGCAGAGATACGCAAGGGTGGCAAACTACATTATAATTTAATTAAAATCAAAGCTGTTCCGGTCGACACGCGAGCGCTGGAACGTCGCGTCGGCCTCGTTTTCGTTTCTACAGCCGGCCGAAGCGTTTGCAAAACTGTCGACAAATTAGCGAACCTCTGTCCCAGAGCGAGCTCTTCGCGGTCGATGGGGTGGCCGCGATCTCCAGCCCCGCCGAACCCGACTTGATAAACTTCTCAATTATCAGAATTAATTAAATTTGTTGGCTCGACGTTGCACTGGTTTTGCCTGTGGCGCGCTTACCGCTGGCGAACGGCGGATTAACCGGCGAAAAAACTGCCGGGGAAGGATGTAAAAACGAATATAAGTTATGATAATGGTAATTCGGAGCCACGACTGTGTGGAATCTCGAATTAGGGGGAAGTGGAGCGTGAGTGGATTGTCTTATTGGGTAATCGATAGTGCGGCGATTAAAGGGTTGTCTCTTTTTTTCGGTCCAACGATTCTGTTCACGGGGCTTTCACCTACATCACCACATGCTGGTTTCAATTCTTTCACATACATTGCTGTTCGTAAGTATTAGGACACTTACTAAAAGTGAAGAACACTTAAACAGTCGTTACAAAATTATTAAGATAAAACTTCTAAATGTTTGTTTGCATTTAAGATACCGTTATAAAAATAAGGTTTTGATAGTGTACCGTTGATTATGCCACTCTAAACATTGTCGTGAAATTAAGTTCGAAAATGTTTCGGCAACCGCTTTCGTAAAGTATAAACAGAGTAATAGCTGTCAATTTAAAATAATTCGTAGCAGTGTCATTATAGGAAAATCATTGAAAATTTAAAAAATCTATTTAAGCCATTATACTGGGTATAAAAAATAAGGAAACCTTGTCCTCTTCTATTTTTCTCACAAATCTACCACCGACGAGAAAAACTAGGTGTCCTAATACTTATCTACTGTATTGATTGTTCGCCGTCCCAAAATCTGCCCATTGTTCGTACACTTTCGTATGCTTACCTCAATTGACGCAATTTCCCTTCAGAACACGCCAACAACTGAGCCAGACAGATTTTTCCCCTTAAACGGTCGCTGTTTCGTGTAATTATCTAACGCAGTTGTTGAAGGGAGGATGGCTTGTCGGATGCCTCGTCTCGCGGGAAGTTTCTGCAGTCCTCTCAATTCGTGACGTATAATGTCACGCGGGGGCTGTCTGCGCTCTTGAAAACCGTCGCACGGCAGGGTAAATTTGTAAACAAGCGAACTAACATGCCGCGTGGAAATTCTTAGTTAAATCGAAGCCAAGTAAGTAGTGGCAGATCGGTGGAAGGGAAAGGGCAGGAAAGGGAGAGAGAGAGAGAGAGAGAGAGAAGGGGACGAAGACGAGTGTGTTTGCCGTTAGAAGCTCGCCGAGAGCTTAATTTCCAGGAGATCAGGAAAGTGGCAAAACTTCCGAGAGGTACGACGCTTTCAGCCGGAAGTCGTGTGTACTCGCGCACTTTCAACCCCTTTGCAGCGCGTTCACGCTGTGACTGTAATCATCTTGACGAGTAGCTGCGTGTGCCCAAACTTCCGGATCAAAGATTCGCGCGGATACGTTGAAACACACCGTTCAGCATGGGGGGAGCATCGGTGAACGGAAACCAAGCACACGAGCGACGAAGGTAGCAGTGTATACATACCAATTTTTTTGTCTTTCTCTTTTTATTTCTCCCGATATTTCAATGTTTGTACCTTTTTTCGTTTCCATTTCGAAGGATAACATTGTAAAAACACCGAGGTGTGTTGCGCTTTAATTCGAACTCTCGGCAACTGTGTAATTTAAATTGCCGCAATACATCAAGCGGCGTGACGTTTCCCCCGATATAATATGCTTCTAGCACCTGTCACCGTGTCTGTCTAAACAGCAGGCTGTTCCTTTGTTCTATTCCCCCCTTTTCTCTCCCCCGCCCCATATCCCATTTCTGTTTGATTTAATTTGCCCTACGGCCTTTCATCGTTCAACATCGTCCCGGAATTAAAACGGTCCGATTTAATAATTTATCACCCTTACACGGCACACTCCTTCTTCGTTACACGGTATCGTCTTAAGCTAGCGTACGAATCCAGCGTTTCACTCCTTTGCCTCGACAACGACGTTCCGTAATCCATTTTAAATAATTTACCACTCCGCCCCTTTCCGGGACGCATACTTAATTCGTCCTCGAATTCGCGATCACGTTCTTTTGTTCGCCACCGCTGACAAAGACACAAGAATTTAATCTCATCGTCGTCACGGCCGCGTTACTTCGTTCCATTACAATTCCCCGGAACTGTTACGTATATACATATGTATACAGGTGTAACTGGTTGGCTGGAATTTTTCGAATTGATTCGATCGAATCGAAAGATAGAACCTTTCACGGGTAAATCGAGAATGTATCGATTGGATTGACGTTTCACTGTTCACATTTTTCAACTTTGCCAGGTTTATTGAATTTTCTACATTGGGAAATTTACAAATTCTTCCGAAACTGGGTGTACAAAGTGTTCCTCAAAGTACGAGATTTTCGAAGAATTGTTTTAACGAGTGAATATTGAAAGTTACTTTAAAACAATTTAAGGTCCTGAATTTTCGACGTTGAAAAATTTGCATGAAAAATTCTTCGAAAATTAGAGACAATGTTTTTCAAATTATTGCAAGATTTGCAAGAAGAACGCACAGTTGAAAGAATTGCTTAAAAACAAATTATAAGAACAATCTGGAACTCTCCAAAATAATTTGCCTGCTCGTAAAAAGAATAATAAACAAATCTTTATACCACCGAGTGTCACTCGCATTCCTATTTCCAGCAACTCAAACTCCTTTCTAATCGCATCCCCACAAATACAAGATGAGCGTATCCTCTACCTCTAGTCAGTTGCAACTTTAATCTCCTTTTGTATACTTCGGCTGTTGATTCCAGACACCGTTCAATTATTTCCACGGCCTCGCCTCTCCAGCCGTTTTAATATCGTCGACTTGTAGAGAGTTTGTCCCGTCACCGACGGTTGCAAGGAGGAAGAATAATCGTTGAAGGCAACCATGGCCCGTGTCAACCAATCCGCGCCGTTTCCGCAGAAAAACGGTAATAAGACGGACCAGGTGAAATTACGCGAAGACGTCGAACAAGGGTGCTCGACAAGGGTGGCGAGTTATACAGGAATAACGGCTGCCGCGTACCGTATAAGCCGTCTGTTCGATCGTGGTCCGGTTTGTTTGCTCTGGCTGAGAATTTCGCGCTCTCCAGAGGGTAAATGCGAGATCCGCCTCGTTCTTTTCTTCCTCGAACGGCCGCCTGTCGTTTCCGAAACTTCACTCTGTTTCTTTTTTCCCCACCGTCTATCTCTGCACCCCCGTCGACTCTTATTTCAAGTCTTCCGCGTGATTTCACGGGACGTCTCGACGTCTCTTCTCGGATATTACGCGCGTGGATGTTCCTAAAGCGTGTACTGTCTTCAAATTCTTCGGGGATGCTTTGAGACGCACGAAGAAGAAGAAGAGGAATTATTAACACTTTCGCTGCGGTCGATTTTAGGATAGACGTTCAATCGCGGTCGCGAAATCTTTTGTTTCTACCGCGTCGATTTAAAATTTATTTTGTTGACACTTTGCACTCGAGAGGCGGCTAAAAAGCGACATTATATTTACCATTAGAGGCAACTCTAAGGACGATATTTTCCAAGACAGCAGGTCTATGGACCTCCGTGAATTGTTCACTACATGTTTAGAGATCTCAGCAGTGAAATAGTTTGAAAGAACCAACTTCTGATAAAAATATTAGTTCTAAAAAGTTACGTTCATTCTTGCTACTTCCTTATAGAAGAAAGGTCGAGTTAACTCTTTCGTTATTAACAGTGACTGTAGTCAGCCGTTGTAGAGCGTTCGCTATATCCTATCAGCGACTATAGTCACCCATGAAAATTTGGAACATAGCATAGCTTGATATCTTCAGAGCGACCTTTTACTTTTTAATTTTATTTTAGATTTACTTTTACCAGCGTGTTTTGTCGTATTGTCTTAGGATCTGTGAAAATAACGAAAAAAATAATGTTAAGTTCTGTCGCTGAAGTGTACGCTCGGTCAACAGTGCCGTAGCCAAAGGATTAAATTAAGGGAGAAACGCAGGAGGGACAAAAATGAAGGATTAAGTTACGGTGAAAGTGTGCTAAAGTGCGAGCAAATTTTCAAAGCACCTATAACAACACCTGACGTATTGAAAATTGAAATATAGGTGCACGCTTTGAAACTACCACGCGAGCGTACAATCGATAGAGAATCAATTTTATCCTTATCGAATACTACGCGCGAGTCTGCGGGACGTCTCGACGTCCCGCCTCGGACATTACGCTACGCGTCAAGCTCGAAGCGTGCTCTCTTTTCTGTCGCGAAACTTTCCGAAACGCTTTCGGGAGATATTCCGATGGGCGGAATAAATGGCGAAGTTTCCTCCCGAGGCGTTCTCTTTGCCGTGTTGACGCGACGCATTTGACGATCACTGGGGTAAATCATACCAGAACAAACGGCGGATCTCGATTCAAGTCGCGAGTGTTTGGCCGTGGAGAACGAAATCCCCCGTATGGACACACTCGAGCAAATGTTGGAACAACCGGGTGGATATTTTGAAATTTACAAAATTGTTTGTACGCCGCGGGCTGGTATAACGCTTTCTAAACATTTATCCGGAATATCGATGCTGTAAGGCGGAAAGATTGTCGCTTCTCAGTCAGTAAACTTTGTCGGTGTATTGTATGAGTACAAGTAAGAAAAAAATATTATATACACATTGATCCTTTGAAGCATTATTTGCTATCCTTTCTTACTACAGGGTGGCCACTGAAAGACTGAATGATATGAAACAAAAATAACTTTTACAAACACATGTTTTTCAAATTTTTTATTATTTTATTTGGAAATATGATTAATGGATTTTTTTCAGTAATATGCGTGAAAAACAACATCTCTCAAATGACCACCACTTTCCTGCTCACAAATACAGGCTCTTTCCACAGCATTTTCCATGACCGTACGCAAGGTTTCGGGTCCTAAACTCGAATGTTCTCCTTAAGTTCTTGAATTGTTCGAGGTTTATTTACGTAAACCCGTTCTTTCAAGTAGCTCCCCAGAAAGAAGTCTGGTGCCGTCAAATCTGGTGAACGCGGAGGCTAAACAAATTCAGCATTTATTTCTTCGGTGCTTTCTCTGAGTTTGAATAATTGATCTTTCACTGGAATAGAAAAACTCAATGAGTTTTACTCGTTGCTGGGCATCATACGTAGCCATTTTAATCTCCAAGGAATGCTCTATAATTTACAAAAAAAGAAAATAAAAAAGATTAAAAATGAACAAGTTATGACTTTTTCAAACCCTTCTTTCAGTGGCCACCCCATAGTTTCGTTATTTTTAGGTAATCCCAAAACATCGATCTGATCCCACTTAACAGTTTCTTGAACCTGATAATTGAGTTACAATTTAAAAAGAAAAAACAATTTTCAGGGAAATCGCGAAACGAACTTTCCGATGAAAAAGATGAGCTAGTTGAGCAACTATACAGATAGAACTTTATAAAGCAGCTTAATTCGAGAGGTATAATTTCCTTTCATCAAACAGAAAGCCACTCGAAGCAAAAATTCTTCGGAAAAACTCAAGTCCCCTTTGCTTCAACTTGAGAAAACTCTCGCTTAATAATTGATCCTGTTCGAGGCGTTCGCCTTATTCCTCCGACGATTCACACCCAACAAGGATATCCTGAAAACTCTCTCTCTCTCTCCCTCTTTCTCTGTCTCTCCCTGCCGCGGTTCCGCGTTCGTGAACTTTTTATCCCACTTTATGCGGCCTGTTTCACGTTCCCGTGTTACACAGCTTTTGTAAGTTTTCCTTAACGCGTTCTGGCCGCTGGCGGGTTCCGCGCGCCCCTCAAATCGCTGTCGTGCCACGCATTTTACAAAGCTCGTTTCAACAAGTTTGCACGAGCCAAGGAATTTCGCCGGATTAGAAGAGGTCTACATAGACACGGGGTAAAGCGGTCGCAATTAATGTTGCTTTACGAATCGTTTTCGTTTTCAACATTTACGCCATCGAAACTGCACTTATCGAGGAAATTTTCGTGCAATCTTACCGCCAGGGTATTTCAGATATTTCGGAAAATGTCCAATTTTCAAATAAATTTTACTTCAAACTCCCTTCCAAGTAAAATCATGCTAAAATCGTTGGCGATATTAATTATGCACACAGATTAATTTCGAGAAATTTTTCAGATCAACCAATCGGTGTGTATCTATCTAGAATCGACAAGGAAACACATTGCTCAGCAAGGTCCACTAGCTACGCAATAAAGCTAAATTTTCTCCTCGAGAAATTTTCTAATTAACATACTACGTGCAAATTCCAACAAATCCCGAATGTTATTACCAACAATCAGCAACAAACGGTTCGTTCTAATCTACAAACCTCTAAAAAGTTCTCTAAATTATTCCACCAATTAAATCCAACTTCCAAATTCATCGTTAACCCTTTAACATTGCGCGTTCAAATATCACTTTCAAAGGTGCACGAAAATCAATTGAATTTTCCACCGAGAAGCAGAGACAAGGATTTAAAGCCCGACACAGCTAAGTACAAAGGGTCGTCGTCATTCACAAGCACGATTCGCCGCGAAATTTCCCCGCGTGAATTCAAAAGCCCGCGAACGTGAACCCGCGCAATTGTACAAAGTTCCTCATCTTCAATTTCCTAATCACCAGCATCATCATCATCATCATCATCATCATCGTCGTCGTCGTCGTCGTAGTCATCAGCATCAGCGCCAGTTTCGTTCTTTTTTCCCTCTCTCCCTCTCTCTTCTCTGCTTTCCCGCAACGAGTTCACAGTTCGTTCGCATCTGCCCGCCGTTTTCATAATCGTTACGGGGGTAGAGTACATCGACTGTCTCTCTCCCTCGTTCCACGCCCCAAGAGGGGGCGAGAGGCAGCCGTGCTATTCTTTTCATTTAATTCCCACGCGCTCTCCTGCCTGTGCTCGCTGCTTAATGGATCCGCGAATACGGCAGCCACGCGAAGAAACGTTGTCCATTAACAAAACTGTCGCGAGATTCGAGCCAACTTGCCGCGTGACGTATCGCCGCGATATTTCACCGGCGAATTAATTAATGAACGCAGTATTTTATCGCGGGCTCGCGAGTCTTGACCCAGAGTCCGCAACCTGGCGTCGTAATTTGCGCGCGGCTAAATCGCCATCGTTGCGATAGATATCAAACGTTAACGGAGTCACACAGGCGTGACGTCGCGAGATCAGAAGGAGCCGTTAGAACTGCAACTTACAATTAGCGTCTTAACGTCACTCGAAAATTAACAGTCGAATGACTGGTGTCCACCTTTTCGACTCGCTCGACAAATTTCGGATTCACCTCGTTAAACGCGCGTTAGGTGTACACCGTTCCGTGACGTTAACTTTGTTAATTAAGGATCGCGTTTGTCGGCTGGGATATCACTTACGCGTTAAAATATCTCGTTTTAATCGGTCTGTCTTAGAAGGGGGAAATTCGAGTCATATTTTTGAAGTAATTAGAGAATGTGAGAGTTAAGAAATGGCCCAGAATGAGTTTCCTTTATGTAGCTTTTTTAAATAAAGGCAAATGTGGTAATATGATATGTACTTTTATTTTTGGCGTGTATCTAAGTGTCTCAGATTATAATGAGAATTTTGTAGTGATATTTTTGTGCATCGGTAGTCTTTGTACTGTACAAGATTACAAAATATCATTTTTCGAATTTTTATCGTTCAACTTAATTTTTAACTTTTATCAAATTTATCATTATACGTTCCTGTGGCTTGAAAAAGCAGCAAAAGATGAAAAAGCTTCTTACAATTAGTGTAATAATTAGCTAAACACTTGTTACTGTGTATTAAAATAAATTACCCCTTGTATCGCCATATTTTCCACATATTTGCAGTAATTGAAAGCAATGATTTAAAGACTGCGTGACATTTTAATATTAGAAATAAATCACAACGAAACACATTTCTAAATATTAAAATAAATCACCGTCGCTATATTTTTCACACATTTACAATAATTAAAAACAGAGCAACGACTTAAAGATTTTGCAATAAACCAAAAGTTCAAGCTCGAATAATCTTTTAAAAATTAAAACTCACAACACAAACATTGAAAATACAATTTCAGCCTTCCGACCATACACCACAATCTTAAATACACCCTGAATATAGTACAATCATTTTCGACATTTCAATAAACCATCATCTAGCTTCACGCTGTCATTCGACCATCGATCAATCACACATAACCCTAAGAAAAATTGACAGCGGTCGTTTCAAAGGTTAGCACACGAGGAACTCGTCCACGATGCAGAAACGCAAGAAGACGTCGAAATCCGAGGCTTCGGACGCCAAACCGAGGAAACAGACAGACGAGAATTCCTGGCGCGAACCACTGGAGTCGATCCTGATCAACGACGACGACTGGTGGTGCATCGTGACCATGATGGTCGAGACGATTACCGAGCACTCGAGGTGCGTGTCGATTTTCAACGCGGCCGCTGAAGAGGGTAGGCGAAAGGCCATTTACTCTCTGAGCTGTCAGAAAACGCTGGCCAGCGTGAGAGCGTTGTCGACGCAGGGCCTAGATAAATGTCCGACGATTCAGGGCGTATGTCATTACGCGAGCAAGCTTTCCAACGAGAACAACGACGCACTGCCGAGCTGGCTGATGGCGCGGATCATCAAGTACCTAATATATCGGGCCAGGGAAGAGAACATCGTCATGGCGAAAAAGCTGGCTGACCTGGACCGCGAGATAGACGAGGAGTATTGGATTATGCAGACAGTTGCTGATTGGGGTATGCGAACTGGTTGATATATCGATTTTACTGCTGATAGAAACATGTACAAAATGATCTTGTTAATGTCTATGGATAATTAATTAGGTGCACGTGGTTCGATATTAATTACGGTAATAATGATAGATTCGAATGGGAAGCTGTCGAATTTTGTGCGGTGATAGAATATGTGAATGTTTAGTCTGGGATGATAATTGCGTGAGTGAACGAAGAACGCGTGGCCACCTGAATGAAAAGGTCCTAGAAAACACCTCCGGAAAATTCAAAAAAGTTAAATTCAAAGTTGTGTGGTTTCTAAAGTCCTACATTGTGATGGTAAACAATTTTGGGGGAAAAGAAGCAGTGAGGATAAATTTTGAAAAACAGCGTGTACCACCACAATGGTTTCCACATTGTTTCTAAAACCACACCGTTTCATTGCCGGAATAAAAAGTCGTCACTTGAATTACACTTCTGCAAACTTTCAAATTTCTTTGAGTCTTCATGTTGTACAACTACCCTTGTGAGTGAAAACCCATCTACTCACCCAAAACCCCTAAAAATCAGAGTATCTCATGGAAGTATTCCATCTTTCAAAATTTCTAATTTCACTACTATTTTCCCACCTAACCTCGCTTCACAACCCACGTTGCGTTCGCTTTCCTCGCTGAAAACACAAACAAGGTGAAGCAACACGACTCGTTCCTTTACTCCACCAAAGTACGTGCATATAAAAGAACGGTGAAGCAAACAGTTAATTAAATCGGCCCACTTTCGATCGGTGTGTTTTCTTCACAGGCCAGCCAGGAGGGAAGAAGTTCGACGCGGAGAAATTCGATAGCAAAGCGAACACGAAACTACGAAAACGCGGCGAGGAATGGCGAAATACTGTTTACGTGGACGATGCACCGGTGGATGGACCGAATCTCTACGTAATTCTCACCGGTTTCCATAATCCAGATTTACCGGAACACTTGGTCAACGCTGGTGTACCGTTGAACTTACTGTTGCAAATTAAAAGACCGAGGGAACAGCTGGATCGTTCGGTGTCGTACAAAGAGAAGCCTTCGAACAGAAAGAAGTTACACTTTGTTCAGATGTACAGTGTCGGTAAATTTGAACTGTTCAATTTTTGGACGAAAGTGGAGGAGCGATTAATGAATCCGGCAGCGCATCCGGAATACTGCGACGTCGCGTTTCTTGTATTTTGCCCACCGCAACTGCCGGAGACTTATTCCGATGAAAAATACGAAATCCTGAAGAAAGATATGTACGACAGGCTGTCGTATATTGTATACGATTTTTACGATCTTTATCGACAGCATGGTAGCTATTTGAAAAGCATGAAACTGGAGAGGGGTGTCACTGAAGGAACGACGGAGAAAGTGAATACGGAAGTTTATAAAACCTTTCTGGATGCGCTTCCTATGGAGTGTGTTTCAGTGCCGCTGATATTGTTTGCAATGTTGGTGCAAGTTGAGGCGGATGACGGAGGAATTGCGATGGAAAACTCTGTCGATGAGAAAGGCGACGCGAGGTCAATGGGAAAAGTAATATTTTTTCACATTTGGAATATACGTGGAAATATATATTTTTCGATAATTTATGTAAAAGAATTACTTATTTGTGTAATTCAATTTCTTGTGAAAATTTGAGTATAGTAGAGATTCTGATACACAGTGTACAAGAAATTATGCTTCAATCCAAAAAAGTGATGATAAAATATTTAACTTTAGTAATTAGTAATTTCACAAAAAAGTGATTCGTATTTACTACAAACTTGTAACAAATTATTTTCGAGTTCCATTATTGCTTCCATCTGAGTTTTCAATTTGCTCTACAAATTATATTATAAGTAATTAACAATTAGTTGTACTATATATGTAGTATTACTAGTATCATACTATAACAATATTAGTTTATAATATTATTTATGGAGTAAATTAAAAAGTCAGACTAGCAATAATGGAACTCGGAAATAATTTGCAACAACTTCTCGTAGAGTAGCTCAAATGCGGAAGAGGAAGCTGAAACTAGCAGTCAATCTCCCGTTGAAATGTTGGAACAAAAAATAGAGAGCCTTAACATGAAGTTAAATCTCGAAGAATGTAGCATCGATAAGAGCGAACAAAACGTTTCTGACATTGAATTAATTCTTCATGGAGATAGCATGAACGAAGTGATTCGTCTTCTCGATGACTCCGCAATTGCTCGCTCAATCCCAAAAGCGACAGATTTGATCGACAACATTCTACCCATTTTCCGGCATCCGAATATCACGCGTCTGCTCGAACGCCACGAAATCTCCGTTAAAAAACTGAACAAGTACTCTCGTCACATTGACAACATCCGTCGTTACTTCGACGTTGAAATAAGTAACGAAGAGATTAAACATTATCTACACGTTCTAACGTTCGATAAACTAATATTCGGATTGTTACGAAATAACAATGAAACCTTAGAAACGACAACAGAAACGGAAAACGCGATGCGTACACATGATTCGGTAACGTTTTCAATGAAACGTTGCAAGTCACTTCCAAGTCTAACCTGGAAATCCACGCCGGAAGTGAATTTTCTCAGCGACGGTAACATCGATTACGGGAAAATCTTTCCAGAAATCATCGAATGCTCCACGCTGTTCGATCTGATAGATCCTCGTGAATTATTAGTCCCCGGTTACTTGGAGGAGAACGTTTTTAAAACGAGAACGACAGACAGACCGCGGCTGGAAGATTTCAGCGACGTCGAATTATTATCCGAGCGAATTTTTCTCCAGCTACTTCACGAGTGTCTCCATTCGTTCGATCACATGGAGTATCGATACTTCGAACCTACGGATTCTCTGTTACTCTACCACGGTAACAAGTGGAGAATCAATGGAGCGAGCGAGGAAGAAAGAATGTCTAGCATTCGGACGCCGGTTCGTCTTCGTGATTTCTGCAAATACGTGGTGCCCGAAGAAGAGGATTGGCTACGACAGGAGGAAGAAATGTACAGATTGCAGACGGCCGAGTCGATGGAAAGATTGATGAGGAAGAGCACAGAGATATACGACGGGACGATGTTGTTCCGCGACGAGGACTTCATTCTGCCGGGGACTCTGAAAGCCAAAGATCTGGAAATAAGCAGGCAGTTTGATCAGGAAAAAAGTAATTTGGAAGTAGGTAAGAAAGAGTTCCGTCGTTTAGCTGTCTATTTTCTATGCTGTTTTTTTTTTTTCTAACAATTTCTAAATGAGTTATCTATTTTTGTGTACCTTGTGTACTTGAAAATTCAAGGAATTCTGTACAAGAAATGGACCTTATCTGAGGTTTCAAATTCTTAAATAAAAAAAAGAGATGTAAAAATATGTTTTAGGAATTTAATGGTTACCAAGGCACAATTACAATAGGTGTTGCTAATTGTCAACATTTTGACGTGTCGTGGTTAATTTTTATCTCTCTAGGAGTACTAATTATAATACTATTTTTCTTTTATTTGAATCAGTGAAGTTATTTATTTTAAAGTAGGTAACAATTTATTTTGTGCTCGTCATATTTATAGCAAATTATTTTATTGGATTTAGATAAATTTTCCATACTTTAGACTCAAAATTTGTTTATCAAAGATAAGAATGAATACACATATTTTAAAAGTGAAATTGTACAAGAAACTTTTTAACACACAAAAGATGACATTAATGCATCAATGTGTTACGAGGATAACGAATTTATTTCCTCTGAATATTTCTGTACATTGTGACCGAATATTTATTTCAGTTATTGCTGCAACACCCCGCGAATATCGCTGACATCGGCGTTTAAGAAGTACCAGATTAAAAATATCCGAAATGGACAAAAGCAATAATACTTACGGTTTTCATTCACAGATGTACCATCTGAGTCTTCCGTCGAAGAGACAATAAAGAGTAGAAAGAAAGGGAAAGAAAAGGAGACAGAAAAGGAGAGCCCCAAGAAAAATAAGAAGAGCGACAGATCAACCGGCCTTCGAACTATCTCGAAGAAATCAACCGAAGATGAGAAGAAAAGCTTGTCAATTTATAGCAGCGGTGAAAAAGAGGCGGTTTACGATTTTGTAGGCTACGAACTTGGACAATTACGCGTGCAAGTAACGAATACTAAGAAGACGTTCTACTCTGCTGATGGTACTTTGATTGAAACCGAGATGGATGATTGGCTTTATAAAAACAAGGATTTACGCATCACGGTTACTCTACATGGATATAGTTTACGATTGTTCCATAGAATCAGCAGTCACGAAACGAACGAGATATTTCATTTGACGAGTAAAACAGGGATCATTCTTGCTTTCCAGAAACTACCTACGTCACAACGTGAGGCTTCTGAGTATTCTTTAAATTTTAAACATTTTTCTCTTTTTCTTAATATTATTTTTTATAAAATATATTATATTTTAGCGTATTAAATATATTGCTAAAAATATTAGTTAATAGTACGTCTAAGAAATGTAATTGTGCAGCAGATTGAAAGAGTTCAGTTTTCATACAAAGTAAATTCGGTAAAAATTGTCAAATGGTAGATGTACAGCTAATCAGAGAAAAATTATAAGATTCGTAAATTTGTTACATTCACCAGTGCAAAGGTACAGAGTTCAAACTTGAGAACATTATCAGACGCAGCTTCGTACATACATATTTTGTTGGATCTTATCATGCGACATGCACGAGATAAATTAATATTGTAGGTGAAGTTGAAGAACATGTCATGGAAGTGACGTTCGAATTTAGTTGCAAGTAACAAGTTTCATATACTTGTACATAACGAACTTTGAAATCGTGTTACCAGCGAGATTTGATAGTGCACTTCCATGAATTGTTTCATCTTGCGTCGTACAATAATATATGTGTGTATATAATTAATTAATTTGTTAATTGGGGAACCATAGGAATCTAACTTGGAAATATTCAAAGTTCGTAAGTGCTAATATTTGAAAAATAAGTATTGCTTGCAACCATTTTTCAACAAGCATAATTTTCTTCGTGTGTTGATGTCTTCAGATGTGTCATTGAATTCCTTCCAATATAACTGGCAAGACGTGAACGTCGAAATTAGGGCCTCGTGGCCGACAGGATTACAGATAAAACCTATAACCGGAGATGGACCGCAGAATCCGTATTACATTCAACAATCCTACATACAAAAGGGACGTAACGACAAAGAGGAAAATTGTGAAATTTGCAGAAAGTTTCTGAGAAATGGAACAGTTCTGAAATACCTAGACAACGGTACAGTAATTGTTCTCCGCCCCAATGGAGTAATTGTAACCTGTACAGCTTTCGAGAAACTGGAAACCAAGCAAAACGGAAACAAGGACAACGAGACCAGAGCTTCGAAACATTCACGTGTCAATTCTTCAGGTAACTATTGCAAAATGATGCATAACATATCGTCAGAATTGAAAATATTTCATACGAATTAGAGATCGTTGGTAACTGATATTTTTATTTAGGAAACGAATATAATTTTCGTTATTGAAGGTCAGAATGTTATTGTATCACAATAATTGCTAATAATGAAAATGTGATTATAGATACATTGAATCAAAATTTTGGAGAAAATATTACTGAGAATTTATTGCAAATATACAAGCCAATATGTCTTCTGTTTTTTAAAGGTGACAGACCAAACAGGGCGTCTAAGGTTGCAGCTAAAACTAGAAAGAAACCGACAAGTCCCTCGAAGACTCGATTGCTTGGAGCGGTCGAGGGAGATCCTGCGTCTGCACAGCAGAATTCCACGACGGTGAATCAAGTGTCCGTTAAATTTCGTTTTAACCCAAGCACCAGAACAATCTGATCCAATAAGACAATAATTCAGGTCTTGCGAGACGCTTAACACATCGATATTTCATTCTCGTTGATAGGGAGCATAGGTTGATTCGATTAATTGCACACTTGCAAAGATAAAACATGTAGAGCTTTTTGTCTTTCTTTCAAACATTCTTCCCTTTTTTTATTTGAAATTAAACTTTTGTGGAACTAAAATAAACAGACGATACACAGTGGCATTCAAAACTTTCCTAAAAATTGCTCAGAGATGTTTTAAAAATGGAAACTCCTTCTTTTCTATATTTTAAATTTGAAATTAAACTTTTGTACAGTTTACACAGTGGCATTCAAGAATTTCCCAAAAATTAAATCGGTATAGAAAAGCAAACTGCAACAAAAGAATTAACCAAGAAATATTTTTTTACTAAAAAATTCACAGTGCTCTCAGGTGAAGCTGTAGTTGCTAAAAAATCTCTCGCGTCACTGTGAATCGTGTAGCAATGAACCCATTAAGAAACCGTTCGTTCTCATTGAGTCGAACATGACTTGCCTCCAGAAACATGACAGCATCTTGTCAATGGCGGACAATACGGTCAAAGTGTCACGGTACACGGTCCTGAATCATGATGGTGGGCGGTACGAGGTGCTCGACGACTTGGTCGTAAGTGAACAGCATCGATTACTCGTGAGAATGGCGTCGGACTACGAGGTTGACGAGAAATTCACACGTCGCGCTGACGGCACCAACATGTTGCTTAAGTCCAATGGAGAATTGATTGTCAGATTTCCAGGTAGGTTTCAACGTACCTGCCACTTCGCAGAACGAATTTCACTTTCTGCACGCTACCGTATTTCATTCGATAACATCGCGAAATTTTCTAATCGAGACAAACAACACGAACGAAAGTCTCGGTGTTTAATAATTCCTCTATTCCGCTGAATACCAAATAGAACTTCTCTAATAACCTACGTAGAATCGTTTCGAATGAAATAAGTTTAACGTGTTTCTTCTTTTTTTGCAATTTTCTGAAATATTTTCATCGCGATTTATCCTTATCCGTACTTCTTCACACCAGGTAAATATTTATCTTATGGAACAATGAAAAATCATGCAACCATTCGCGACTACGTTGTATAAACCGTTTTCGCGTAACGTATGCGGAAGCCAAGTTCGTAAACTTTCATCTGAACTTTCCTCATCTCGGCTGTATTTTGTTTGCTCGTTGAACGCAGTTCCACAAACGTTTGAAGAACTCACAGGAAAAGCGAAGCTTCGCGATTGTGTAGATATTCCCTTCGAATGATTATTCTGTCTCAAAATTTCTTCTACTTCTATCAAAACAGTTGATCAAAGTAAAAATCACCAGAGTTTTCTTCACTTTTTCCTCACTTTCTTCACTGTATCGTAGGATCTACACCGTCGTGAAAAAGTATGCACACTTTTTCTTCCATTTTCCATATTCGCCCTTTGAAACCATTTAAATTACGTATAAAAATTTTCTCCTACCACCATAGTTAGGGAAGATAATTAGGTTTTACGTAGCGAAACCTGTACAGGACGAAAATACAAGTTTGTATTAGAATACACTATAGAAGACAATGTAATCTCTATCGGTGGTATCGCGATTACAGCCATTTTCAAAGTCCATTATCAAACAGGTAAAGCCGAATGATTTTACGACACCGCCTAATACGCGTTCTCCGGTGAAAGAAGAAGTTCCTCTCGGTTAGAAAAGTTTGCTCCATTTTCAATAATGTCGATTTTAATAGAACTACGGCAGCCTTAAGTGCTTTTAAATTCATTACTTCTCGAACTAGCTCGGATAAGTTCTCGGGAAGCTGTTATTTGGTCGCTTGTAATGTACATTCGCTATAAATCGAGGGGAAGAAAGAAGCATGCTTGAGAAGAAACATTTTTCATTTTTCTTCTTCTCTTCTCTCTTTACTTTTCTCTGAAAATTACTGCACTGTGAGCTTTTTAGCAGAAGTAAACATCGATCGTCAAATATTATCTAATTCGTCAAAAAATTTAAACGAATTGAAATTAACAGATTAGAGCCAAATAATGTCCGTGCGTTGTTTCTTTGAAAATCTTCGAGAGAGAACTAGAACGGTGGAACGGTTTCGCAAATTTTACAGAGGGATTCCGTTCACGCTGTGTTCCTCTGTAATTCAAAGCTACGTTACGTTTCAGACGGTACGCGTATCACGACCGGCTACGCGATAGAAAAGGAACCAGCGATGTGTGACTGGACCGAGGAAGAAATTCTGCTGTACTTCACGTCGGACGGTGGAAGAGAAGATGAGGAAACGTACGCTTCGTTTTCAAATCTTAGCAACGTCGAGGAGGCGGCTTCTTCGTCGTGGAGACGTAACGTGGAGCAAGAAGAGAAAATAACCGAGGTATTGATCGAGGACAGCTTTGTCTCTGTCCTGTTGACGTGTCGTGCCGAGCACAAGAACTATGCCACAGTGTCCTACGATCAGTCAGCAGTTAGCTGCACTCTATCGATGCCCGACGATCTTCGAGTCAGCATATCGAGAAGAGGTCATTACGAAGTTTCGATGGCGGACGGAGTTAATCTGAAGGTAATCGAAACTCGCGAGATGAGATTCGTTCGAAAGCGGATATCTAATGCCGAGGAATCCTGGCCTTTCGGATAGTGAAACACACTTAAACTCTCACGGCCCTTCGTGAGAAATACGAACCGAGATGATATTTCAGGGATAAAGGGCTCGTCGATTTTCTTTTTACGCCGACGAAATGGACTTGCCGGTTTTACGAGACCGTTTTTCGGGTTTATGGGTCTAGCTCGATGGTGAGATCTTGTCATCTTACGGGCAGGGAGTGTTGAATAATTAAAAAATGTGGGTAGTTGAATAATTGGAGCGCGCTTATTAAGTTCGTTTACAATTTCACAAGAATTAAAGTCACTGTTTGTAATTTCTCTGTTCAATCTTTGAAAGTGATACGATAGCGAGAAATTCTTTTCTTAACAGTGGTTAATTTTTATTTTTAGCAAAAATTATTTCGATAATTTCTGTACAATGAAATTAATTTCAGACCTTTCAATTTTGAATTTACTATCGCTAGTTAAAAGTGGTATGGCGCACTGCTTTAAACTTCTCTGTTCTATCTTTGAAAGTGATACAATAATGAAAGATATAGAAAGGGATAAAACATTAAGAGTTTCTGAGGATCTACGACTCATATCGTAGACTTTGAAAAGTAAATTTTAAAATATCGCCCTGTAAAACGAATAATTACAGATATACAGTACTGCGAAAAATTATTATTTATAAATCGAATTTTCAACATTTCCTTCATCGCTTGAAACTTGCATTTCGTACCATACGTCTACTCAACATATCAAACAAACGCTAACTTCCACGAAAAATATCTTCCCGTTAGATCGACGAAGACACTCTGTCGTTGAAAGGCAACCAGTGTGCCACTTGCGGCAGCCAGTCAACATCCACCTACAGCTTCTCCCCCTTCGAATCATCAGTTATATTCACGACCGTGGATGTCTATGGAAACGTATTCGGAGTAAAGAGCGACGGATCTACTTATTATTGTCCCCGAACATACACGACCAAACGTCAGAATCGAAGCTCGAGCATAGACACTGTCCGACAAAGGAAACAGGAGGGACAGGGCGGAGAATCGGACGAAGAGGAAGAAATCTTGGAAGATATTTGCCGTCACGAGAGACTCCGTTTCAAGACCGACAACCTAAGCTACAGAATATTCTCGATGAATCGAGATCTCACAGCTTACGAGTACATTCATCGGTTCGAGAGGAACCAGCAGGAGCTGGTAGCGATGTACGACGACAAGACGAGTATGATTCTGTATCCAGGCACGCGTCGACCGCAACTTCGTCGTTTGATTACATATCAGCCCGTGGGAACTGAGTCACGATCAAAGAGCTCGCTGTCATTTCCGGTTAGATAATCGGAGCAAACCTATTTCGTTTAGTTATTATCAGTTCTTCGCGTTTCTGCCGGGGTGCTTGTTTTAACGAAGCATTCGCTGAATTTAGCCGCGGAGAAAATCAAAGGGACGCGGAGGAAATTGTGTGGAGCCTGTTTTCTTTAATTCTGGAAATGAGCTGGAACCAGAAAGAAGTCGACGGGATACAATGGGGGTTTGAAACGCTTTGTTCGGGGCTCTCGTTTCTTCGGGACAATATTTATCTCAAAAGAGATAATTGAGAAACGTTTAGGTCTTTCTTTCGCAGTTTTTATCGTTCAAGTTACGTTTTATGCCATTTTCCTGAATACTACCTCGGTAGCTGTATTAATCTTATGCTGTGTCAAAGCACGCGATCTTTAGAATGGTACATATTTTTTTCAAATAAGAAATATCGCATTATTTTTGAGGAAAGGAGTTCAAGGAGACAGTTTTTGTGGTCCGTGTACGCTGCCGTCCGTAAGTATTACAACACCTATTGTGATTTATTAAATTTGCTTCACGTTCAATAAATTCTAATACTTAAGGAATGTTAAGTATGTGATGTCACCTCGATCGTTCGACACTCTGGAATTTCTCTGGGGGCCCATTCTCGACGAATGTGTCTCCAGTGTAGATACCGAATCCTTGCTGCTGGAAATAGCTACGATTGGCTACAGCCAAAAAATTGTAATTACCAGTCTGCGTGTCTGATAGATATCGCGAGCATCCTTTCAGTGCGCCGTTTTCTGGAAAGGGTTGTTTAATACCTGGTCCGTCGCGCGACACACAAAACTTTGGCAACGGTATGGAATTGCCACAGGGTTGTAAATCTAGAGTTCTGTGTACCGTCAGCAACCGATTTCAAATTTACCCTTAGGAAACTTCGGTTTTACGACGTATCTTCGGCTATAGAGGATGAACGAAATGAAATTCTAAAACTTTAATAACATAGACGTAACATTTTAATGTCTAAAATTAATATTCAGAGTTTAATGCTTGAAACGAAGCAATAAAAACTAGTTTCTCCTAGCGAGAAATAGTGTATACCGAAGGTTAAACAATTTATTAATATTCTGAACTGGAAAATAGTCTCTCGTCGCAATCGTTTTATAAATCAACATGGCCAACGAAAAAAGGGAACATTTATTCTTCAGTAGATGGGAATGTAGGAATTTAAAGAGTTTCTTCGGCACACAGTGAAAAACTGGAACACGTATTCTTCAATAGGTCGAAATATAGTGAAAATACGATGAAAAATTTAGAACAATGACACTTTTGATAAGGAAGAAATATTGGTTTTTTTACAGAAAATAAATTAGTCCAAGTATTCTTCTTTTTCTACCGTTAGGATTACCAAGTGAAGCCAACGAATTTCGACAGAAGGGACTTGCTACGTAGTACCTACTCAATTCCATACGACTGGCTATTTCCATTCGGACGAAACGGCGATGGTATTTGGAAAAATACCCACGATCGTCCTCTAATGGGTGATGTCGAGGCCCTGCCCGAATTATTGAGAATTCGTATTCTGCGTGGGTTCAAGGAACCAGGTGGAAATGCGGTGATCGATCTCCAAAGAGCACTCGGCAGCTATTGGATGTCCGTTAGTGAATTAATGTCCTTTTCTACCAAGCTACCGCCAGATGTTCCAATTAAACTTACCCAACCGGATACCAACTCGCTCTTCTTTTTTAAATTATACAAAATTAACGTGATTCTTCGTTTATTCCGTTAAATATTGTAGTTTTATCGATGAAGAAAGTGATACAACGATAAAACAACATCCTGAACGCAATTAAACTTAGCTGACCGGATATCAAGGCGCCTTTCTTTTTTAAATTACACAAAATTATCGCGATTTGTTCGTTTATTCCTCTTACTCCGTTAATTCCTCATTATCTATATTTTAAGCATCAATTCTTCGCTCGCTTTCTTTCGTAGAACTTTAATTAACCGAAACTAAATGCACACTCAGCTTGTTCGAGGTATTCTCCAATCACGAGTCAACGTACACGAGGAAGAAGAAACTTCGCAGGAAGAGAAGATGAAGACAGTGTACGACGAAGTGGAAAGCAACCTTCGCACCTTGTCGTTGGGTACGAAAAAGACGATTGACGTTGAAACGTACAAAATCGGTTTGGAAAAACCATGGACGACAGCGAAGCCAAGGGTTCGAAGGAGATCGATGAAGTTTGACGAAGTCCTCGAGCACAAAGCCGCGGAGAAGGAGACACTCGAATGGTACAAACGTTGCGCGAGGGAAAAGTTCATTCTGCCGTACTTCCAAAATATACCGGGGGCGTGTTTTCTCTGGATAATGGATTGCATGGAGAACGCTATGAACATATCGGCGGACAGCGTATCAGCGTTGGAGGAGTATCAGTGTGAAAGTCGGAAGTGCTTTGAACACAATGAGCGCGCGATACCTCGACAGAATTTAAATTAACTTCTTGTTCGACATCGTGCTTTTAGCGAAATTTTCCCCGGGATTAAATTAATTCAGTCAAAGAGCGGCCCCGGCCCCGGGACCGCGATTACTCGGACAAAAGTTCGATGGGCGGGTAAACTTGCACAGGGCTGCGGCTAATAAACAACTTTTAGAGGGGAGAGAATTGGCTGAAGCGCGATTATTTCAATGCGAGGAACGCAGTAGCGGCGAACTTTCGGTGGAAAAGCGCAATCGAATGAAGACGACGTTCTTCGTATTCCGTAAAGTGTATTTGACGGTGCAGGAAAGTTGTGTCTTCGGAGAAAGAATGTAAGATGGTAATAAAATGTTTAAATTTCACTACACGTAGCGAGGAACGCAAGAATTTTCACGGAAAAATTGCTAATTAGGTTGATCTGTTTAATGAAAATGACAAGTTCATCCTAAGTGGCCTAAGTCTTTTCTTTCATTTGGTCGAACACGTGGAAATGACATTGTGCGAGATCCACACTGTACGATGGATATTGCGCAAGAACATCTCTGTCACACTTGCAGAATGTGATCCAACATTGTTACAAAAGACAACCATTTTTCTATTGACTCTTCCGGCTCGTTAATTCTTTTTCATTAATAAGCAAAAACAAATTCGGCGAGAATTATACCTTCCGAACTTATCAACTCACCCTCGTACAGAAAGAACGACTCGCGACATTATCGCGACACCAGAAAGAAAAATATGCCGTCTCTTCTTTAACTTTCCGCTGTTTGCAACTCATCAGAGTCTGATAAAGGCCAACTCGAGGAATGAGTTTCCCTTGATTCTCGTCGGGCTCCTTCCTTCATTCGTAATCGAAACGCGAATAACGGAAATGGGGCTACCGACCGACAGTGGGAAACTTCGTTTCAAACTAGCGAAGTGTCCGACGCACGTATCGGAACAGCACGCAAGAATTTTCGATCAGTTCCTCCTGTTTACCCCGGACCCGTTCGTTCTATTAAAGCTAACAGCTCGATAGTGAGCGCGGCGTGCATTAAAATGAATCACGGTATCAACCCCGTGCCGATATTCCCGAAAACTCATATTACGCGATTTCCGTATCCAGTTATGCTAATTGCCCCGCGTTACAACATCATCGAACGTTCGCGTTTATTGTTCGATATGCGGCCGAGTAATATCGACGGAGTAGGAAGAGTGTGGCGTTCGATGCGAATCGAACAGACGTTTAATATAAGCGCGGCTCGGGTTAGAGTAGCTCTCTCTCTCTCTCTCTCTCGCGTAGTGTAGCAGTGTCTCGCTCGTGGTACAACCGGAAGGAAACACAGAGGGGTAGAGAGCATTTTCGTCTCGCATGCACGTTTTTAGCAGCTGGTGATTTCGGGACGCGTGGCAAGAATACCGGACGGGCAGCGAGTTAGAAAAGGGTGGTCGGGCGTCGTAAAGGGGTAACAGCTGTCACAGTACCATATGCCTGGGACATTACTCGCAAAAGTAGGGAAGACTCGTAAAAGTACGGCACACGTTTTTATACTTCCTTCCCGTTTTCTTTCGAGTCGCGTTACGATTCCGTCTTTCTCCTCTCTTCGTTCACGCGATAGAGCTGGTCCAAGAGCAAGGTGAAATCTGAGTCGTTGGTTTCGAAACGAAACGAAAGTGCTCCCTCTAGCTGTGTACAGCTTTAAATGATTCTTCGATGCGTTGATTAAATTCGCCGAGTTTTGTTGTAATTTCGCCGTCTTCTTCTTTCTCGACGAAATAGCGAGTGACTTGTGAAGTAGATATGGGAGCAGAAGAAAGATTTGAGATCTCAGGATCTCCAGTTGACAAGTTGAATCTTGATGCCCATAGCCAAGGCATCCTCTTTATTTGCTCTTTTCCTGCGCTGACATTCGCCCTCGAATGTCTTCGGTGCATTTCGCACTCTTTCTATAACGTCGTATGCTTCTTTTCGCCGTCTTTGTCGCCGCCTCATATGGCCCTAGATACCTGCATTCTGGGCAAACCCACGATTGTAGGAGCCGAAAAAACGTTTGAGGGACCAAGCTAGAGAATCGAACCCACGACCTTTGACACGTAAACCGGGACTCTGAGCATATAGCCAAGGTACCCTCTTTATTTGCTCTTTTATGGCCAAGATCCCACATTCAACCGTCCTGCGCTGATTTTCACCCTCAAATGTCTCAAGCGCACTTCACAACTCTCTCTCTCTCTCTCTAACGTCGCACTTCTTTTCATCGTCATCCTCATCATCGCCTCGTGCGGTCGTAGACGAACCCCAATTGTGGAAGCTGAAGAAAAATTTGAGGGATCAAGCGGGAATATCAAGGCGTCCTCTTTATTTAATCGTTGTTATTTGCTCCTTCTGATGGGTGCTGAGTCCCCGACACCCTATAGATAACGCCTGCGAAGAGCAACCGCGATTCATTTTTATCGTGCGCCTGCAGATTGCGCGGAAATCCGTGGGCAATTGAAGGAAGAGCGAGAATGGACACGTTTAAAACCGTGATCTCCGTGGGAACCATGAGAGGATAGAAGTTTTGAGAATATGTAAATGAAGGACCTGTGAAATCTTCGTATGATAACGTGGTCCACGTACGCCGAAGCTTCTTTTCTTTCGTCCTTTTTGCAACAGTTTGGGAGATACGCTTTTGTAATACCTAGTTTTATCCCGTTGTCACGGCAAAATCATCATGCAAATTACAGTGAAATCTGGATCGTTATAAAGCGGTTTCAGTTAAATTTTGCAATGGTAAGTAATACCGCCAGTATTAGGCGGATTTGAATAAAATGCATTGAGAATTATACGGATTTAGTTTCGTGGTATTAAATAAATTTTATACACAACAAGATTAACAACCATCTACGTGATATATTTTTTGCAAAATGTTTTATATTCGAGTTACCCTATTTCCTTGATTACTGCATAAACGAAGAGATCCTTTGATAATGTGAAAAATTTCAGCTGGAACAGAAATGACCTCGAACTCTAAAATTTTTAATCAAACATGAGACTCCCTTTCATTCCTCGCCACTTCTTCCATCTTGTTCACCCTTTGAAACCATTTAAATTACGTATAAAAATGTTCTCGTACCACCATAATTTCAGAAGATAATTAGCCTGTTTCACGTTGCCCACCCTATATACCACACTGCACGCCTAAAAGAATCTAGAATTCATCTAACTTTTAACTATGAATCTCTTCGAATAACGTTTTACATTTGAAATTTATATTCACAGCCCCTGCTAAATTTCATTATTTCTCGCGTAATAATATGTCAGAGTAAAACAAGAATGTACCCATGACACAGTGTATACTCGCCGTTGATAAAAGAAGAGAGGGAGGAAACGTTGATGGCGAAGATCAGCGGTAAAAAAGAATCGTGTCTGTATGGTCCCGGTGAGACCGAGCCCAATGACGGAATACGTATAACGCGAGACGAGCTAGACTTTTTTTTCTTCCCCGGTGTGCCAGGTCGCATGACGTTTTGGACGGGAAAATGATATAGGTTAAAAATACGTGAGCGAAATCCTTCAGGAGGACCGGAGACAACCGGAAATACGGACTCGGCCCGCGTCCCCGAACGATTCCGTGTGATTCCACCTGCCAGATAAAAGAAGCAATTCACGAGACGTTCTCGGGGAAGCATTATTCCGTAAAGAAATGCGATTATGGACGTTGAAAGAATATCCGTTGAACTTGATGAAAGGCATTTTTCTTCTTATTGAAAGGAAATATTATTTTGAATTTTAATTCTCGTTTCAGCAATTTCTCATTTTCGTTATTACGAGAATGAATTGTCATTGTTATTCTTGAACGTGGAATTTCTTAGCGCTGTAATTTCCATTTTCACTCAATCGCTCGAGCAATTTTTCAGAATATTCTGGCGACGAGTATGCAGAGGTGTACAGTTTTAGATATAAGTAAAAGTTTTATTAGAAGCTTTAATTAGAGAACAAAAGGAATTGTATCTAGTACTTGACTCTTCGATTTTCTTTCACATTCATAATTCTTTTGGTTCTAAACTTCTCAATTGAGTATAAAATGAAACTTCTTAACAGGTTAACTCTCCATAACGCCGTGTCACTTGGAAGGTACGTATCCACTTATATATTTTTTATGCCTCGTCTTATTTGCTGACTGTCATACTGTTGTCACCAGCCGATTTCTTTGTAATAATTATTAATTCTTGCTCCTCCCATCAAACTGTATAATTGCAATCAACCGTAACTCTTCTTCTCGTGAACGAATAAAAATCACGTTATAAAGCTTTAAACAATTTAGAAAATACAGAAAATACACACAAATACCAAACTCTCACTCCAACAAAATCACTCTGAAAATCAATAAATCTTCTAACCCACGAAACGCTGAAGATCGAAGTGCTTATAGTACTTCGCTTGAAGAGAGACCGTGCCAAGAGACAATTACGCAGAAAGAACCTATCTCTCATGAGCAATAGAACAGAGGAGACATGTAGGAGTGTGTAAAAAGGTGGATGTAACAGAGATGGAACAGCGATTCCGAAGTACCGCGCACATGTATCGAGTCGGTCTGGGTTTTAGCTAGGGCGTGTATACGGAACGTTTACGTATCACGTTATTGGACAAAAGTTGCACCATCGGTTTTAGACGCGACGCGATCTGATTTATCGGCCAGCGCGGATTTTTCGGTACGAGAGGGAGAAACTACGAGACGGGCCATTTTTCTCAGGCTGCAGCTGGATAACGTGCAACTCTTCCTCTCTCTCCTTCAAACCCTTCTCTCCCCTACCACGCCTCTTCCTCTTTCCTCTTTCTTCTTCCCTCTCGTTTCCTGTTGTTCTATTTCGCTAGGCAGCAAAATATATGAACTCTGTACGCTCGCAGAGCCCACCAATGGCGAATCTATTCGGCTCTGGTGCTTTCGGGTACGACTAAAGACAGTTAACATATTATGGAGGGTATCGACGTTGTAGATCTTGTCCGCGAGTAATTCGATTATTTCGCGACGTACAAGACTCGTTTCATTTCGGGTAATTGGTATTACCCCCATGCGGTATTAACCGCATCCCTTGAACCCGCACGCATGGACCACGCGTATGCGTGCATACCTACGTGTCGATCAATATCGCGGCGCAACGTTGTTAATATTGTTCGACGAAATGTGCCGCGTTCGCCGATTTCGCTATGTTCCATTTTTTTTTTTTTTTTAGCAAACAGACCCGCGCGGATGATGAAGGCGAATTTCTGATTTATAAAACAACCGTGAGTTCTTCGATATTCCGGAACAGAGCACACACGTAAACAGTGAAATCGAAGCGATATGAATATGAAAAAAATTCTCACATTAAATACTACGTTTCTGGAAAAATAGATAGGCACAGAGGGAATTTTTATTTCTCGATTTTAATTAAACATTCTCTGCTAACGACTGATATAATATGCTATCTATACGGTGAAAAATGTTTTTGGCCTATGACAGAGAAATATTAAATTTTGAATTAAACAATGTGCTGTACAGTGTGGAGAAAGGGGAATTTCGTCTGAATGTTTATTAGGAGTGAGTAACAATAAGGTTTAAGTGTCAAAGGTTTAGATTAGGATGTGAAAGAAGGCTACTCAAATTTTTTCAATGATGATCCGTCAGGCACTTCCTCGCGCTTTACGATTGCTATACACAAACGAAACATATGTATATTTAAATAAATTTGTTAAAAACGCCTCTTTTACACTTTACCATAGCTAGACGTATAAGTATTTTCCTATAAACAGTACGCCTTAATATCGCAATTTCGATTCGCCCGCTGAAGCATTGATTCGTACTACTGAAATATATGTACAATGATTTATACGTATTTTTACGACAACGTAACAAATTTTATAGTTATAGAGATGTGAAGGACGATTATTTGGACTGATTGCTTGAGATTAGGATGTGAAAGAAAGCTACCCAAAGTGCAATTGTAATCCGTCAGATCGAATCTTCACGTTTCACGACACAACACTATAGATATGTATATCTATATAAATTTATGCAGCTTCATTGAGAAACCTTACCTTTACACCTTACCAAATGTAGATTTAGATGTATTTTCCTACAAATAGTGGGTTTTAATGTCACAATTTCAATTTGCCCGCGGAACCATTGGTTTACACTACTGAAACGTACGTACAATAGCTTATATGTACTTTTGCAACGACACAGAAAGTTTCATAGTTCCAGAATAATCGAAAGCGCGTCAAACTGTTGCTGTTTGCTATGTTTAATAAAAATCAGGCATGTAAAGGTCAGATTCTGCAGTTAGTTACAGCGAAAGCCGTTTCAATCCTCGAATACTAATTCCCCGAGCAATAAAGGTAGTGCTGAACTCTGCGTTACAGCTTTACCTAGAATTCCTCGTAGAGTACGATGCACTGTGTCAGCTTCATTTCGGTGCAGTAACCAAAGTACATTCTGTTAATTCAAGCGTGGTCCTTGTACGAGCAATTTGTTTACAATACCTGTGCATGCAATAGTAATTTCTATTAGTCTTGCCTCAATGAACGTAGTAATCAGGAGTGTTAAGGACCAGGAATATCGAACCACGTGTAAATCGGTTACTTTCCTGTTGAATTATTTTTAAAAATATGCACTTAAGCTCGAATTGTACGATTTATCGTGTCTTCTAGAATGGATAAATTTCTCTTAGTTTTTCCCAAGGAAGAAAGTCGTCAGATTACGTCGAAACCAACGATTTTCAGCGAGTACTTGAGTACCCGTGAATAATTAGAAGTTGTGCTGCAACCATGTCAGAAACATTTGAAAGAGAGACACCCTGTATAATGTCCAACTTCTAATGGAAATTTTCCGCGCTAAATTTCCTTCTTAATCAAGTAATTTGCAATCAAGAAATTGGGAAAGTTGATATTAACATAAAGTGCCAAAGTTAATTTACGTGTTAAATGGAAACTAGAACTTGTCGGAATTAGAATAATGCGTCTTGAGCTCTTGAATTAACTACTCTTGGAAGCTTCCAAGAAGACGTTTCTCTGCAAAAGAGAACACAGGTAGTTCCTTATCGCATTGAATAAATAATTTTGTGACGAACAGGTGTTACAAATGTGGAAGCATAAAAGTTGAAAAGAAGCAGAACAACAGGTGACCCTTTATTTTCAATTAATTTACATTGAAAACGTCAAAATCTGCACAAAAAATTTAACATTGTTATGCTATATGCAGCAACAGATTGCCATGATCCTACGAACAGTTTGTCCAGTGTGAAATTTAATTATCCTCGCTAGCAGACAGTCATTTGCATTTCGGTCAATACATCATATTACAAGGAGGATTAAAAGATCGTGGCGCAGCGAAGAAATCCGGCGATTCTAACTAACTTGTAAGCGAGGGAGAGTAAAAGTTTAAAACGTTAATGTCTCTTCGTAATTAGCTCCGAAATATGAAACTCCTTTGCTCTCACTTAGAACCTAAGCGGGATTAAGGCTCATGTTTTAAACAGTCGATTATGTATTAAAATGGGCGAAGCCCTAAGTTTGACTTCCTTTTTGTACTCTCAACGATTGCTTGGAATAATTTCTTCGCGTAGCAGTCAGACGTTATAGTTCTCGAAATAAGTTTCTTTTTTCTTTTTTTTAACGAGGAGAGCAGAAAGTGGTGTTTCGGAGGTTCTCGGTACAAGTGACTATATTGTAATTATCGCTGTAATTATCTCGCGCGAAAAGAAAGGAGGGAATAGTAATCAGATCCTGGAATATCGTTTGAAAAGTCAAGAAAGAAGGAGATAAGAAGGTTGACGTAGTTCGTTAAACCAAATACAATTTATATTTACGTTTTTTGTTTTCACTATCTTCGTCTGACAGCCGTGAGTAAAGATAGCACTGAGTTATTGAAATCTCGATCCTATTTATATGCAAAATCGTTACCGTGCTCGTTTTAAAGAGCACTGAATTATTGACATTCCTGACTGGTTTGAACAAAATTTATTTAGCCAAACAATTTCATACACCGGTGAATAATAAATGTAAGTAAAAGTTCAGTTTATCAATATTCCTGGATATTAACATTGACCACAACGAACAAAACTTTTTTCCTGATATATGATGCTAACTTTGACGAGGAAATGTAATTTAAATCATATGATAGTGATCTTTAGTGATAAATCAGAGATTGGTAAAATTATTCAGTAATCCTCTGACGTCTCGTTCTCCCCATTTCTTTTTAAGACAGCAATATCCAGTAAAAAGTAAGTGTCTACATTTATTTCTTCATTATTATACTACGAATTTGTATGCAAATTTTCATGAATATAATTAAAAAAATAGAAGCTACATAGGCCACTGTTTTATAAATATTATAACGAGTACTATATTTTGGGTTCATTTATATATTTTTTCTCATTACGTGCATTCGGTGTATATTTGTGTCTTCAAATTTTCCATAAATCCATAAAAATCCGCAGTCTATCTATTATATTTAACAAACTCCTCCAAACATGGGTGTCATTGTACTCGAAATATGAATTTAAAAATTCATAAATAACATCCAACAATTCGTTGTTCATTTGATAAAAATTTGCGCTGTAATCCTCCGACGCCCCCCATTTCTTCCTAACACGGCAATATCCAGTGAGAAGATTATATTGAACTGGATGACTGGTCGATCCTTTCTGATGCACGTTCTAATGCAAATTCGTATAAGTGTAGCTTGCTGGTGCACGAGCGATCTCCCCTTTTGTAACAGGAATCCCAAGGCGTCTTCTCATCCCTTATTCACCTGCGGTCGAGCGTAGCTTTCGAGAGGCGGCGAGGGTTGGCCTTTCGAAAATCCCTGCCGCTTGTTCGCCTAGGAGAAACGCGTGCTTATTACGTGCGCTGAAAATAAACAAAGCCCGGGTCGTTTTAAACCTTCGTTCCGTGATTTCGAGCGAACAATACGGGAAAAATCTGCTGCAACCGCGGATTCGGTACCCTGGAATTATTCGTTTTCCCGATTCAAGATGTGGGTCCACGAGGAAATGGTCCTTAGAGGCGAGCTTCGGATCTCGAGGTTATAACCTTCTTCAAGGGATTAACATATCCGGCTGTATATGTATATACGTGAAATTCGAGGATATTGATAGAATTTTTTAGCGAGCAGATTGAACGAGGGAAATTGGAAAGAATGGTACGAGATTTGTATTGAATTTGTAAACATTCGGACTTCTTCTGTTTCTATTTCCCTTGAATATTGAATACTCTTGTTTTCATAAGGAAGTCCTGCTTACGATAAACATTGGAAATATTGAAAGAACGTGTTTGTGAACGACTGGTGTATACGCGAATAAGGAAATGGACATAGTGTGTATTTCTTGCTGCAAATGTGTAATAATATTTTTGTGTATGTTGGAAAGTTTAGTGAAATCTTTGGATAAGTGTTTTATGCGTCGATGTGAGAAAGATATTTGCATTGAAATTTTTTTGTTCTGGCACATAAAAATTGTAGTGTTTGGAATTATAAACGATTAAAAATTACAATTACAACGTTATAAATGACAGTGATATAACAGTAACGGTACTATAATTTAATCGAAATTTTTGATACGCTCTACGTATCCTTTTGTAGAAAAATAATACATAAACTGAAATTTTAAGTACAAACATACCTTCTCATTTAAGTAGGTGCACAAATTAATTCGGTGCCTTTCTTCACAAAGTCTTGACGACTTTATCGATTAAAAACCGTCGTATTTTTCGGAGAAGAAATTCGTCAGTTACCTGATAAATGGAAAAAGTTCATTCAAAGTAATGAAGATTATTTGTCTTTGACTTTTTGTAATTAAGCATTGAAGTTTGTGAGAGAGGAACAAAATTTATTCGTGCACCTAATATAACACTTATAAAATTCATGAGATTCACATTTCATAATTTACCAATAAAAAAAACGAAGTCAAATAATTTCCAAGAAGATTTCGAATCTAATTTCTGCTTTTATCGTAAACGGTCCATTACGAGCTTCAAAACGTTCTTCAACCTAACAAGAGTATTAATACAGAAATGAATAAAAGTCTAAAATGGCAAAATGTTAAACGAAAAATTTCTCTAAACCATGGTTATCCGAATGAACAAGAAATCTCGACGAACGTACGAAAGAATCAGCGCGAAGAGATTTCGTTTTCCGTTGATCCCTTTATTTCGCTCCTCGCAAGGATACTTACGCAAAACCTTCGGTCCAGCCGTAAACAACGCGAATCTTCGTTTTTACACTCGTAATTTGCAAAACCGGAGAAAACATAGATAACAACGAACTGAGGGATTTACACCAGGAAGGAAATAAAATTGCGGTTTCCATGGTCGGAATTGGCGCGGAAAGATTAAACAAAGCGAGATACATCTGCGAATTTAATGGCACGGAATTTGTGCTGCATTCGATGATTTAAACCCGATGATATACCTCAATAAGTTCATCCGTCGTTATATTATTCTGAAATTTCTGTTATTGCATCGAATTTCCTGTAATTCGATTCAAGAATAAATTATAGGTAAGCTGATTTTCGGATAAGACAATCACAAATAATAATTATGTACGTGTAGCAGTTGCAGCGATTCAAGGAAGCAAAATTCTGATAAATATTGGTTACGAAAAATTTATATCCCAGATAATTTTATAATAAAAAGTACTTTCCAATTCTTTTACCTGTCCGATTCGTTTCAGTTCTCTCGCTTTAAAGAATGAAATAACGATTACAAAGTACTATTAAAAAGACAACTTTAACTAGAAAATTTTTTAAAGGCTGCAAGATTGCAGAGAAACTCACTTAAATTGTCAGTTAACGAACAAAAATCGGTACAAAATTTACAAAATTCACAATATCGAAATAAACAGAATACAGTAAATTCTCTACAAGAGTCAGTAAGTTTGGATTCTGCAAGTGACAGTATAGATGGTCCTACGCCGAGTTTTGCATCATTGCTGCACCCATGTTATCTCGCTCGCAGTCAGTCAAGCGTGTAACGCTACACCAGTCGGTTTCCTTTACGAGATTTCACGGCTCGACAAATCATAATAGAAAAATATAATTTCTTTAATTTTACTTTCTTTCATCTGGAATTTTTTTTAACATGTTGCTGAGATTTTTGTGATGAAAATGATATCAAACACGATATAATTTGAACAACATTTACTTATTAACACGTTCACTGTATGGCGTGACAGTGAATAAGTAAATGTTGTTCAAATTATATCGTGGTTGATATCATTTTCATCAGAAAAATCTCACCAACATGATGTTAAATAAAATTCCAGATGAAAAAAAGTAAAATAAAAAAAGTTGATATTTAAATCGCTTGCTTGCCTGGACTCTCGTTTCATGCTTATCTTTTATTCGCCGTCCTTGTCTACGTTCGGCAAAGTACAAAGGCGGGAGCGAGGCTCGAAAACGTAGTCCCTGA
>NW_017100692.1:342716-343910 GCF_001263275.1 Habropoda laboriosa | reverse complement strand
TCTGGCGCGACAGTGAACGTGTTAATAAGTAAATGTTGTTCAAATTATATCGTGTTTGATATCCGTTTCATCAGAAAAATCTAATCAATATGTTAAGAAAAATTTCGGGACAAGAAAACGTAAAATTAAAAAAGTTGATGTTTAAATCGCTTGGTTGCCTCCTACTCACGTTTCATGCTTATCTTTTATTCGCTATCCTTGTCTACGTTCGGCAAACTACAAAGGCGGGCGCGAGGCTCGAAAACGTAGTCCCTGACTCTACGAGTGTCAGGTTTAGCTTCCTTGCGGTCTGACACTTGTGGAGAATATACTGTATTAAGAAGTGTCAAGGCAGTATCTCAGTGTCAATCATGGCTAATTAAAAAGAGAACCAAGAAACAAGTATCGTTCATATTTCAGTCGCGGCGTTTCACCAATCAGTTATCGTCCCGTTTTCTTTTTCTTATCGAATAAAAGACGCGTTATATCCGGCAAGGGAATGTAACGTCAGAGGGTCGGAAATAGATCGTCATAAAGCAGAGCGTGCACATGCGGGGACGAAACGGAAGCACGATCAGTAGGTTCGCCAATGGGACGCGACAGTTCACGAGAGAATTTTTAAGATGTGAAAATCGCGGGAAGGTATATCGTTCGCCTATGGCGGTCGAGAACATGTACGATGCGATGGAAAACAGCTGAATTCGAAATCGGATCACGTACAACCAACGAGGGCGTACCTCACACGAATCGGCCGTATCTCTATCCCTATGACTTCTCGAATTCTCAACAAAAACAATCTCACGTTGGCCCCAAAGGGTGTCTCGCTCTCTCTCTCTCGTTTTTATCATTCCACCACGTCGTTTCTCCATTTGTCGTAAGGTAAATGACGTGGACAGATTTATGCTGATATTAGCGACGGTAACTTTGATTTAACGATAATTTCGAGGGTCGTTGGTTTTTATTAATTGTGCTGGATTACGTATGCGTACTTGCAATACCGTTCGTATGTATTAGAACAGCTATTATGTTCGTAGAGAATTTCCTCCAGAAAATATGGATCGTATGAGCCACACAGAAGCAAAAATAATTAACTCGACTTTTTGAAATTCTTCCAACTTTAATATCAAGGCACATGATCGATGCTCAACTTTTCATGAATTAAAAAATTTAATTAATTAAATTTGACGGAGTTAGTCACTTTGGCTTGTGAGTGGC
>NW_017100692.1:306361-342690 GCF_001263275.1 Habropoda laboriosa | reverse complement strand
TCGCGCTTTTGTAGTTTCCAACGTTTTCCTTAATTTTCGGTAAATGATAGATTTGTGAGAAAAATTAGTTTAATTAATTTTTGGACACAATACGATGGCTTGAATATATCTTTTAAATTTGATATTAACAGCTGTAATGCCTTTTATATTATACTCGAATGTATTAGTTATATTTCGATCAATAGAAGCTTATTTTTATCACGACACCTTAAATGGAAATATATAAGGAATTCCGCACTGAATATTTTTTTCACAATCCTAACAATTTCATAACAACTATTTATGTTTGCCTCACATTCAATAAGTGTCCTAATACTTACGAACAGAAGTGTACGTTGATAGTTATTTAAAAACTATTCAATTAATATTTTGACTACCGTTCCACCCATACTTGGAAAATTCTATTAAACACAGCAGAGAAGAAATAAACATAGACTTCTAATTTTTAAAAAGGACACTTCGTATTCGTCCCTCCCCAACATACGTAGCTTCGATATTCGATAATGCTCATTGTATTATCGCTTTAATTTTTAATGGTTCATAACGTTGATAAATTTCGTTTAATGGCACTTCATATTCCGCGCCGTAGTCACGCTTCACAGTCACGGCTCATAGTCGTAACAACAGAATACGAAATAGAGTGATTACGTTCGAAGGGAAGGCTGTTTTACGAGAGAGAGATAGTAGATTAATGAAGTAATAGTTGGGACACTGTTGCGAATTTCTAGATTCTCAATACGTGCCGGTATTTAAACTGAGACAATTTAAACTTGTTAGAGGGAAATGTGCGCGATAGCCGCTACTTCAATCTTGGCCAGAAAATACCAGGAGTAATTGTCTGCGTTCATTTATTGGATAGTCTTTAGGATGGCGCTCGAGTCTCGAGCAACGATTGTCACCGCGAAAAGTTGGTCAACAACTGTGCAGCATTGGTCAACGGGAAGAATTCATCGCGGAAAAATCGGAACATTCGGTAAAGCTTCTCCAATTATCGACTTGTTACGTTCTTGCCGCGCCACAAGCGCGGAGAACCGACGTTTTGTGCCTCGAACAGCTTAAACGGGTGAAAAACTTTTGATAGCTTGGTAATAGATTATTAAAGGAAAAGCTTTAGCTCCGTGGAAAAGTTGTTCCCGCCGCCTCAAGGTAGCAGAACCTTGGCTTGAGGTGCCGTGATAATGAATCTTTACATTTATACCGTGGAATGGTTTAGTTTGAAAAATTCAACCCCTCGATGAACTATGATTAACATAGTCGAGGGTACGCTTATTTTCATCTTAAAAGAATCTCGTCCGCGAAGAAAATGCATACGGATAAATGGACGATTAAAGACGGAAAGCTTTATAATAGACGTCTTTCAGGTAAGAAATTGATTTAAGTGACGTTATAGGTCAGCGATTGAAATCTCAGCGTAAATTCTTTACATTATGAACTAAATTACATCCTTTGATTATATATTTTATAATTATAAAATATTTCCACTAAATGTGTACATAAGAAATTCACGCTGGAACGAAGAAATTCAGGTGAATCTTAATGCAAATTATCTTATCAACCCGCTTCGGAGATACACACACATACACGCTCGATATTTTACAAAATTACGAGGAAGAAGTTCTAAAATGTTATCGCTGATCGAGTATCGCCGGATCGTCGATTCCAGGCAAGTTTTCGTGCTTGAGAAAATTCGCTGCGACCACGGGAAAGCAGTTTCCCGCATAGGTTTCCGATCTTTCGGTGGTTCGAGCGAGTAAATCGTTATCTCGGGGAAAATTTCTCTCCCGACGGACGTTGCCGACGTCGCGGAACGAGAAATAATTTCGTATGTGGCTCACGGCTGAACGGCCCGCGGAGAACCAGATAATCCGCAACGTAATAAAAATGATCGCCGATAAGCATTCGGAAACAGAAAGTTCGAACGATCACTGACAGCATGCGAACGCTCCCTCCGCGCAACGGAAGATAACCTCGATCTGTTACAAAAGCGGGGGAGGAAAATGTAGACTAAAAAAATTATTTGTATTCGTCGAAGCGTACCATTTTTATCTAACGGAAAAAGGGGGACGAAGGAGAAGAGACGGAAAAAGGGGAGATGTTAATACAGATCTTGAACAGAGGGTAGGATTTTCAATATGGTTTCCCATACAGGCGCTACTGTTTTCTGGTGCAGCTGTGTCCAATCGTAAGCGGAGATTAGAAGCATCATTTTTCCTCTCTTATTTTTCTCCGATGTAATATTTTCGTTTAAACAAACACGTAAACATGCAATCGACGAGAATGATTATTTAGAAAATTTTAGCGAGAGATTAATTTGTATATGATGATACAATAGTTTCATCGAAGAAAATATATAACGGTAATGTTTGGAATTTATTTAGAGCGAAGTGGAATTATGAAAATGATTAAACAAGATGATACATTTTCGCGAAGGAAATGATTATTTGGAAAATATACATTTTGATGAGAAATCAATTTATATGATGATATAAAAGCTTCGTTCAATAAGATATATTATAGTAATATTTGGAATTTATTTAGAGCAAAGTTGAATGGTGCAAACAGAATAATAAACACATTTTCACTAAAACAACGATACAGAAATACGATATGCTGGATAGAAATAGAAACTTAGAAGAAAATTTTTTTTGCATCGTTATATTCTTTGAACAATTTTACTATTTCCTAATTTTTTGTAAATGGTAGATACAATTATCATTGTTTACATTGTACACGTTGTACAATTACCACGTGTTAAAATTATAATAAAGGAGGATGTTAAAGAAAGGGCAGCTCTAACAGAATTTGCATTTCTTAACTGTGTATCCGGTGATTTCATTTCTCCACTAATTTTTTTCCGGATTTCTTTTACTGTCGTAATTCTCAAAGAGTTGAGCGATGCTCTCAGACGAAGTGTCCACTCGCGAGCAACTTGCGATAGTTTTACTCTCAAAAGAACAGTGTAACGGTTTGAATTTAAAAGGGGCGCGTCTTTTTACCGTAATCGGCGTGCGTCCGCCGAGCGGCGTTCGCGCATGCGTCAAGCAGCGTTGGGAGTGGCGTTCGCGCATGCGTCAAGCGAAAAACAGTATGGCGTATTGTATTGTATTAAGACCACGTGTGTGACGTTTGTTCTCGGTTTTGCCAATAAAAGTAATATAAAATCAGAAAATTCTTTTCCCGCTAACTCTTTTCTGTGCGCGAACAGACAGCTAGCTTTATATTTGGCCCGATGTACATAGAGCGACCTAGGCACGTGTTTCTTTTGTTTTGCTCGATGTATGTACAGTGACCCAGGCTCGCGTTTCTTATGTTTGGCTCGCAGGAAATATCACGCGTTCTAAGAAGTTAAGGCCTAGAAGTTTTCCCGGAACAGTTGCGAGAGCTACAGCGATAAAAAAACGGGCAGGACGACTCGTCCTCAGTCGGTGTTTACGAGTCAGCCGAACGAGTACCTCGACGAACGTCGCTTATACTGCGCGATTATAGTCTTGTAGGGAATACAGTGCTCGCTCGAACAACGCGTTTTCTATTATACGCGGATTTCCAATCAATTTACGTACTTAGCATATTCGTTCGTGTGAATTAAGTGCCGCTGCATACAAGAAGCTAGTGTACCGAATTCAAGTGCACAACGAACAGCTCAGCTTGGGAGAAAAATCAAACGAGAAGTCTGACTCTGCGAGCTACACAGCTACGGTTTCACGGTATGTGTATGCGTGAATAATATGTATATATACGTATACAATCGAATGATTGAGTTAATTGAAAATAGAGGAGAGCCTACGTATAGCTAATTAGATCAATTATTGCAACAATTTCGTTTTATCGTATCCTAAGTTTATCTTTCTGGTAATAAGATGTGTTATAGCTATGAAACAACAACAAATTAGTTTTTTTACTGTCGTCTCCCCGAGACATATACATATTCTATCCTTTTCTGGAAAAACACTGTCTCTTAGTAAACAACTAAGTGGGCCGTATGCCAAACCTAACCTTTTTTTAACATCTTCCTTTCCTCACAGCTTTTAAACCGTCGATATACAGTATATGCACAAAAGTTTCTCTCTCTATTCTGTTTTCATTGTCACAACGAATCACATTCCGCCCTTTTGTTTCTTCCTTCTCCTTTTTTATTCGCTTTTCATTCCCTTTTATTCCAACATGTAGAAATTTTTCCTCCGACAAATGTAACTGCGTAGAAGCCGGGCCTTCTTGCAAAATTACTGGCAAGCCTCGTCTTACGGAATTACAGGCCGATGCTCGTAATAACTTGGATGCTTTCGCAGATTTGCTTACGTTCTACATAACAGGAGCATCCCCTTGCGCTACATTCGCCGCCTGCCTTCGTAATTATGATACAATGTTGCACTTAGGACCTTGTTTCTGACAAAGTGGAAACCCTTGAAACTGGTTTACGCTATTGTTGCGATTTCTTGCTTTCCCCGCGATGAGCTTTGCCCGTGTTATTCAAAACATTGGTTTCCTTCACAGTTAAGGGAAACAAAAACAACGCGTAAATTCTAGCCGAGCAAACGTAGTGAGAATTTTAAAGGAATAATAATTTTTCATACTGCAAAAATTTCTGCATACGTGATTTTTATGCATTTTCTTTCTGAATATAAACGTTCTGCATTTTTTTGATTGCAGATTTAATTAAAATAATCCAAAGATTATTTCTGTATATGTTAACAATTTTTATGATCGTTTTGTTATGAAATGTAATAGCTAGCAGATTTAGGTAAAACGTTATTTCAAACAGTAAATTGTAAATAGTCTATTTTATTTTAAATCTTGCTTACAATTATGAGAATAAAATAATTTATCTGTTGCGATGAGTTTTGAAAATAATATTTAAATATAGTACTTCATTCGAAGGATATTGAAAATAGTCGGGTTTTATTTTCGAATATTTAATTTAATTTATTTTCAGTTTACAGCCTAAGCGATGAAAATTTTGTGCAATATAGGGTATTTATTTTGTGGCATGCAACTAAACATAAATTCACTTTGCCAAATATTACGATTTCCTGCGTTATAATACCATTTCCTCTCTCAACTTATTTTTCTTGTGAAATATTTGAAGTACATATTTAAAATATGTACCAGTTCAGTATATTTCATTTTATGCTTGAGGCAACTGGAGTGAAAATATTGTATTTGCAGAAAATTTTATCTGAATCGTATAGCATCGATTATTTCAAATACTATTTCAAATATTTTTTCTCTAAATTTTACTCAGCTGTGATAGCTAGTAACGTAGGTCAATGAAATACGACGAGAAGAAATATCGAGGAAGGCAAATAAGAAGTAAATGTATTACATGTCTCTCATAATATTACGTCACTGACATCTTGGCACATCAGAGATACAAACTAATATCCATATTGACTTATTTTATCAGGTTGCTTTTTATTCGTAACAGTCAAATTTTCACGTACAGCCGAACAAAATTCTAATTACATACTTCTCGTTGTAACATCCTCTGTACCAGATACGCGTAACAAAATTACGACCTCGTAAAAATCGCTTGGAATTTTAATTCTGGTAAATTATCTCTCTTAGATATTTTTCAACGAATATCCACCTCTCTGGTAATGAAAGGTAATGGAACGAATTTAATTGAAAAAAAAAAAAAATGTAAAATCAGATATTCTTTTTAAGAATAGATTATCAAGCGTACTATCGTGTTGCGTTGTTTTTCTTGCATGCGGAATATTTATCCGAAACGCTGTGAAAAATAGAACAATCAGCGGGAGCATTTTCCGGGACGCTGGTATTCTAAAGTTGTCTGAATCAGGCTGGTCGTTTAAACAACATAGACAAACATGGACGTCGTATCACTGTTTGTCTTCGCCATACAATTGGAAGGGAGTACAATGCAGCCGTAAGGAAGAGCAAAAATGTAACGAGAAGATATACAAACTTCATAACTTCCCGACAGTTTTTCAACTCTCTGGAAATTAAAGGAAAACACTTTAAACTTGCTTCTGCAAGGTATCTTCCTTGCCAGCATCTTCTCTCGAGTGATTTCACGGTGGTTTTTTTTTTCATTTATTGTTCCGAAGTACGAATGCCCGCGTGGCTGTACACACTTTGCTTCTTTTAAAAAATGGGTCAGTGAATATAAAAAGGTAAGATATTCAGGTATTTCACGAACACTTCTCACGTTCATGCAGCAATTACTGGGGGCCCACGCACTTAGGCCTGACGACTCTTGGCCCTCGAGGCGAAGAATCGAGAGATGTTTTTCCAAACATCTCCGAGTTTCTTCGACCTCGCGGACAAGAGTATTGCCTCGGCAATGCAGGCCCGCGCCCCCACTTCCTGGGACTTTCCCAGGGAAAAGGGGCTACTTAAGGGAGCCCCGAAAAAGGCACGAGAGCTTTTTGTCGTAGACCTTCTTTGCACGCGCATCGTATCGCCTTGCATTTAAAATTAGTTTAAGTATTATCGATTGAATAAATATATTTTTGTTAACATCTCCGAGTTTCTTCGACCTCGCGGACAAGAGTATTGCCTCGGCAATGCAGGCCCGCGCCCTCACTTCCTGGGACTTTTCCAGGGAAAAGGGGCTACTTAAGGGAGCTCCGAAAAAGGCACGAGAGCTTTTTGTCGTAGACCTTCTTTGCACGTCCCACTTCCTGGGACTTTTCCAGGGAAAAGGGGCTACTTAAGGGAGCCCCGAAAAAGGCACGAGAGCTTTTTGTCGTAGACCTTCTTTGCACGCGCATCGTATCGCCTTGCATTTAAAATTAGTTTAAGTATTATCGATTGAATAAATATATTTTTGTTACACAACTTCGCGAGTAATCATTTACACCACGTCACTTCCAAAGTGTCATTGTTTCCCTTGCAAATTGTTTTCTAGGTTGCGAAAAAGTGCTGCTGTATTCTGACACTTTTGCGGGAATGGAAGTTCAGAATTCTATCGATCTGAAAATTGTCACTTTTATCATAGCTTTTAACAGAAAATGATGCCACCTGCAGTGTGCAGATTGATATTTCTGCATTCTCAAGGTACGATTTAATTTTCGTTCCTTTGTGCTGCCGCGATTCTTTCCGGAGGCAACAATTCAAAGTCTCCGTTCGAAACGGGAGAATTAAATACTGTCTAACAAATCTTGCATTGCTCGTTAAGTGACACCATAAATCGTTGAAATCTCCCCAAAAAGTGGTCAGCTCTCTTGCCTCCTCTATCGTCTGTAAATCAAATCTGCATTATTATCGAGCTCTCGCTGGCTGTCAGAAAGAAATCCATATAACAGGTGACCGGTTTAACAGAAACGCGTGATTCGCAATCATACTAGAAACAGAAACAGAACGTATTTAGCTGTTATTCGTAAAAGTCGCAGTTTTCAAGAGCAATACTCGATTAACGCTTTTAATACAATACGAAGCATTTATATACGACGAAACACATTCGTGTTTCAGAGTGTTTCCGAACTGGTGGTACAAGCGGGGTGACTCTACGTGCAAAAATAAGTGGGAAAAAAAGAATAACATTTTTTCGTATCGGGCTTCGTTTCCGAATGGATCGGCGTTGAAGATTTACCAAGTACGCGTATACATGATTATACCGTAGACCGGTCTTTGGTACGTTTCGATTTATAAACATCACCAATGTCGCGGCTTGGTATCGTTCTGTGCCCGACTTTCAGTCTTCGTCGTTCCGCCGATACGGCAACATACGGTAATCGAGAGTACACCGGTACGATTCCCGCGTTGGGTGTTTGCGCTGGTAACGCGTCTGTGGCTACTAATTACTACAAAGAACGCAGTCCAAATCGCCGTCGTCCTGAGAGAAGAACAGAAGTTCTTCTTGGCTACTAATTACTACAAAGAACGCAGTCCAAATCGCCGTCGTCCTGAGAGAAGAACAGAAGTGCGACACAGTGGTATTTGTGTGCCATATACGTGAGATCATGTGCAAATAAGTGTACGTGTACTCGGTAGATTTTCAACGCTGATTTATTAGGAAGCGGACACCGATACGAAAAAGTGTTACTCTATATCACATAGAGTCACCGTATATCACATTTAATCAGCGATCGTACTAGGTCTTTCTGTAAACCAAATTTTTAAGCGAATCTGTGATTAAGCAAAGTGATTAAAGCGAAAGTACCGCGACGCGAGGTGACTGTCTCCGCCACTTTTTTCACCGAGTTCGACCTCTATCGGGCCGTTGCGCGTCGAATTAGGGTGCAAAACGTAATTTCGAAGGAAATCGGGCAACCCGTTTGTCGATCGACTTCGACGTGACTCACCGATACGACTCTCCAATTTCCTACGTTCCTCTTTCCACCCCCTTTACCCTCTTCCCTCCTCCCTCGCCGCTCTTCAGCTCCTTTCTTCTCCTTTCCAACTATTCCACCTTCCAACCCTCTCTTTCTCGTTCTCCGTTCCCCTTTTCTCCACGCTGAACGCTATAACCATCGGCGGACCTTCGTTACTTCAACTAATTGGGAGCTTGATTAATTAGGGAACTTTGGTTGAATTACAGCTCGACCCACGGTTCCGCGGTCTACGTCGGAAGCCTCGAAAATGCGAAGAGTGTTTCAACTCCGACGAAGAGGGCCAAGGGGTAGTCGAATGTTCGAGCGAAACAGCAACGGGCCGGGAAGAATCAAGGAACGTGTCCGTTAAATCTAAAAACCGTTCGACGACTTTACGTTCAGCCCTGTAATCGCCGGCACCGGCGTTTCCTCCACTTGAGAAACTGCGCCTCGTAGTACCTTAACGACCGCCTGCCCCTCTTAAATACGACGATACTTTATTTAACCACCGCCAGTTGAGAGAGAAGGTCAACGATAGAGGACGAGACTCTTTTGAGATGAGATAGCGATCTCTTACTGCCCATTTAGAGCTTTCGAACGTTTGATAATGGATAGGTTCGACGGTTGCGTCGCGAAGAATTTTCGGCGATATTTCTCTTACGGTTTTGTCGAAAGTATCGAATAATGTTGTCGGAACAACGGATTGTCCTAGGTTTTTACGACACGGTCGACACTATTCTTCCTATTTTTGAGGGCACGAATATTTTAGAGTCTTAGCGTGATCGTTAATTTTACAATCTGGAGAAAGGGTGAAAACTTAATTGGTTCTTCAGCACCTCACCTCTACTATTCAATAGCAATAGACTTCATTTAACGAATTTTAAATTACCCTCGTCGACCGGCACGTGGACGCTGGAAAGTCATTTACTTGTGCTTGACACACGAACTACGTATATGAGAGAGGTTGATTTCTAGGTTGAATAGCACATTTTCTTCAGTTTAAAAATTTTTCATTAGGATACACCTCTACGAACAGGACAGTTAGAGTCTCCAAGGCATACAGATTTTTGAAACTTTTTCCTCGAGGGCACGCGAGAATAACAAGGAAAGCAACACATACTAACTGTATCGTGTTTAACGCAGGTTACAAGGACACCACACAAGAGAAACATATGTAAATAGAAAAAGAAAGATACAGAGGCTGGTAGAGACACTTGTCGCGAGACTGGTGACACTTGTAGCGATACTTGCAAACATACTTGTAAAGAGACTTGTAATCGAACTTTGAACTAGGATTTAGGGATTAATTGGCTACTGCATTTGGACTTAAACTGCATCGCAGGCAACTAGCTCACATTCATCTCGAACTGAACTGTGTGAACTTTGAATTAGCTTAGTACTTCGAATTTATTTTTAACATTGATTGTTAATGTTACAATAAAATTGTGCTGGCGAATAAAGTTCAGCTATTTGCTATACAGGATGTCTCTGGAATCACGGTGCAAGCGGCCGGGTGGAGATTTTACATGCAGAAATAAGTCGAAGAAGGAGAATAACATTTCTTCGTTTATTGCTTGGTTTTCCATAGAAATGAGATTGAAAATCCGTCAGGTTCCTGTGTATTAACTGCAAGTTTCGAAGTATGGAACTTCTGTTTCTGCTCGTGTTTGTATTATTAAACGTGGACAATGTCACGATTAGCTGCCTGTTATTGTATTCCCGATTACTGTATCCAGACATCGCGACGGAACGAAAGTGACTAATGGCATAAACTAACGTCGCGGAAATAGGACAAGAGTAATGATAGGAAGCAACTCGTGACGTTGTCCATGTTTATAAGTATCAACACGAGCATTCAAATTCATTTTTCTCGAAAACGAAAGAATGCTTTTTTTTCACCACTCGGTCGTTTGTGCCATAATTTCGAAGGCACCCTGTAAGATTGGTTTCACGCAGAGTGTGGAACTTTTACAAAATCAGGGTTGAAACACAACTTCCTGTACGCGTTTCCTAATTCTCCGCTCGTTCGACACAATTCCACATATTAGCTAGAAAAACGACGATATCACAGCAACGCCAAATTGCTTCATGCAGTTTCGAATCCGGTAACAATGAACGCCGCTGCCGAAAACGAAGTCGTGACTGCGAGAACTCCGAGTCCTAAGGAAGGTCTAAAGTGACTCGTTTTACAAGGATACCGGGTGAAATGGGACGTCGCGGGAATTGGAATACAACCGAAAGAGTTTCTCGGTTTTATGTGCTTGTAGATTCGCGAAATGACATACCCATTAGCCACACTGGCCTCCCTCGATTCCCCAGAGGATGCGTCGATATCTCTGTACATCGCTTCGAGATTGGAAGGTCTACGAGCAACCGCCCTCAATATCTCGTAACCGATATCGCGTTGTAGTAATACGGCCTCCTCTTCTCCCTCTTTTCCTTTCTTTCCTCCGCGACTCCGGCACTACCCTATCAGTTCCTCCTTCTTCTGGTCTCCTTTTCACTCCGTGCCTTCCATCAGATACGATTGCGGTCTTTGTTTCGTCGCCGCGGGATCATCCTGGCTAAGGTCAAGCCACGAATCGCGACTCGACGTACGAATGTGATTGTCGGTAGCGATATCAAAAGAAAAAGTGTCACAATACCGACGCCCGATATTATCGAACATGTGCTTTCTGAGTCTTGTTGCAAAAGGGAATAGACAATGATTAAATTTCTGCGGTTGCGTGTCACGAGCAGCGTATCGATGATTAAAAATGTAAAATTGAAAATGTTGATTATGCGGCTGATTTGGAACTGAGTTGTTTTGGGAGAAAGAGCGCCCTTTGTTGCCCTGAGCAGAGCTGTGGACAGCGGCCGGGGCAAATGACGTCGACAGTAGCAAAAGGAATGGAAAATATCGGTAGTGATGGGAGTGTAAGGCGTTTGGTACCATCGGCTACTTTTATCAGCCTAACTTCGAAGCATAGTTCTCACTCTTATGCCGGACGATCACTACAGTGACTGTTGGATTATTTCTAACAACATCCTGTAGCAATAGTCAAGTGAGGACAAAAATGTCTCCGCGTTCTTTTAGGCAAAGACACTAAGACTTCCACCAGATGTGTCTGGTGTTCGTCTTCGAGTCAAGCACTGCACACTGCAGTACAATAGGGATACATAGAGACAGTTCGATAGAGCATTTGAAAGAGTAAAGACGTTTCCTCTGAGTCGAAGAATAGACAGAATATTAGTAGATACAAAGGCTATCTTATTTCAATAACCCATTTCCAATAGCGACACTTTCCAGTCATAAGAAAAATCAAAACAGGGAACATCTCGTAATCACCGACTTTGCTGAAATTTTATACCGAATCATTTTTATTGGTACACTGCAAATTCTACGTATAATAGGAATTTTTCATGGAGAATTATCAGGGAAGGAAGAAAGTAACGAGAGAAAGTAACTTGAAGCGAGATTTTCATGGATATACCAGATCGTGAAGTACGGAAGTGAGCTATTTCCAGGCTTGCAATTGTATCTCTGCTATTTGGTATCAACGATGAATTTCTACATGAAATTTAACGTCCGTTAAAGGATTGTAGGTTAAAAGGGTGGCAACAAATTCCAGAACTTGGAAACGGCTTGGATGTAATAAGAAACTCCGGGTTGAATAATGCTGGGTTATTTTTCTCGAGGCTTCACGACAACCGAAACTCGGTTCGCGGACTTCGCGCTCATCGCCTTTCATGCTATTTCCCTCGTCGAGTTTTCCCCGATCTCTTAAGAAGAAGATCACGTTTGTTGGAGTAAGATCCGGCTGCTGCGTTCTAACGTCGCACAATCGAATATTCTCATTTGATTCCATGGAATAGAAGTGGAAAAAACCGACGATTTCTTTTTTTTACCTCGTTCCGGAAATTCTCCGAGCATTATAAGAGTTGTGTTTATTTATTTCCTTGGTTTTGTGTTGTTAAATAATTTCGACAATACGATAAAACTTCGTAATTCTGTAGTTCTTACGTTTACTTAACTTTCTTCGTACTTTGTGATTGGAAGTGACGTTTCTGCTTTCGGTTATTGCAGAGAGACGAAACAATGTTTCAATCAGCCTTCTGTGGATATTTCTTAGCAATAATATTGTTTTCCGTAGAGTACATATTTGTAAGTTGAAGAATAAAATTGAAGTAAGAAATAAACACTGGACGATTTCACAAATCTGATCGATGAATATCACGTTTGAAGTAACTGTAACAGTTTGGATTTAAAAGTGGCGCGTCTTTTTGCCGCGATCGGTGTGTGTCCGCCGAGCAGCGTTGGTAGCGGCAACACCGGGAGCGGCGACCGCGCATGCGTCAAGAAAAAAAAGCGAGCGAGAAGAAAGTATGGCGTGTCGTATTAAGACCACGTGCGTGGCGTCTTTTCTCGAATTTTTCGCAATAAAAAGTAATACAAAATCATAAAAGTGCTTTTCCCCGTGAATTCTTTCCTGTGCGCGAACAGTAACCGTTGATTGTTCATTCTGTGACATTTGAATTATTCAAATTTCGTTGACAATTGAGGAATGCATGTTCGACGAAAGAAAATTCGTTTAAATCGAACGAAATTGCTATTAGACCTGACACGGAACAGATATTACAAATATGTGCACACGTGGAAACAGCAAAGTGATAATATTTGATCGAACTCTACAGAAGTTTCACCGCTTTCAACCATTGGCCCTGTGTCAAACGTCGATCGAAATTTCGTGTTATTCACAGTTGAAGAGGACAGGTCAACACGAAATAACGTTTGAACACTGTAAATGCTGTCTAATTATCAAAATGTTTACGTCTAACTTAGATAGTGAGTAAATAAACGTTTGCATATTACAATTTAGACGTCAATGTCCCTCGATATTTATTGTCAAAATATAGCTTCATCTTTCAACGGCTTGAAGAAACGTTTACGTTAGAACCTTAGACGGTCTGAAATTTTCTAATTAACTGTCTTGGCGACAAGTGTTCTGCATTTGAAGATCTTCAAAGTGCTTACTTTTTATTGGCCCATCCTGTACACTAGCTTACAATAAGAATCTGAAACGTTGACAGTACAATATAATAAATGAAAAGAAGAACTATTTTGTACTTCATTTAAATATCTACAGTAGGATCGCGAACGTTTTTGCTTTCGCTCGTTCGTTTCTTGGCGAAGCGCGTTAATTTTGCGGAGAAACGTTTATGGGAGAGTGAACGTTCGGGAGATAACGGAGACGGTGCGTATTTAAAAAAGGAAAGGCGTACAATGAGTGACCGAGTGTGGGGTAAGATTTAGAAGTGAGGAGACTTTGAGTTGAACGAAAGATTGTGTGGAGAGAATTAGGTGTGGAAAGATTGTGGTTTACAGTTGACGTAAAAGGATTTTATTATAAATTATTATTATTTTATTACATTTTCCGATCCTCGATCGCAAGTCCAAACCTACAAATTTTAATTTGCAACGCAAAATATCTGCTACCTTTAGATCGTCGTATGCAGGTTCGGATTTTTAAGTAACTTCCTTTCAGAATCACCAGTGTAATCACGGTGTACATCGGGCACGCTCGGGAAGGTGCAAAAACCAAGTCTGTTGCCAACCAATGCGTCGATAAAAATTGCCGGTTCGGTTGGTCGCACCGCGCCTCTCCTTTGTACCATTGTTTTTCCATTTCCGAATCGTAGCCGATCTGTTTGGCTGGATTCCTGCCGCTTTTTATCCAGGAACGTGTAAAAGGCCTGGTAAATTTGCAGAGTGAGAAATCGAAGCGACGGTTCAACGTACCCGCCCAGTACGACATCAGAATCTGGCTGTTGTCCAGCCTTCGAAGATTCGGCCGCATTGATTTTGTTAAAAACACCACAAATTGTTCGCTCTCTGTCTGGACGGCGTACAACTGGGTCAACTACCGGACTAAATCGTTCCTCATCCCCATCGAACGAGAAAGTGTTCGCGTGTAAATCGGAATTAAAGGGATTTCACGATGTTTTTAGAACTCACTAAGGGGAAAACAAAATTTCACATCTTTTTCCTTCAAAGGGTTAGGTTAGGTGATACGGCGTGATGAGATGGAAAATTGATTTTTGCAAAAGTTGATGTATTTGAAAGTGAAATTTTTGACAGTGCTGTAAATGTGTACGTTAAAATGTCTAACGTCGATAACAGGAAATCGACTGACTTGACACGAATTGAGATGTCGTAGATGGTTGAACTTGTTTCAGAAACTGTTTTCGTATAATATAAACGGAATTGTACCTGTACCAGTAATAAAAATTTACCATCTAGTATTTTTCTCGCAGATCTACCACTTACGAGGAAAACGTTGGAAATCAATAACGTGAATACCCTGTATATTTTTACTAATATATGATACTAACTTTGGTGAAAAAATGTAATTTCAGTAGGAACATAATAGGTGTCCTAATACTTATGAACGGTAGTACAGAGTGTCCCAATTTCTTTATTATCAATTACTATTGTCATAACCTTTTAACCCTAGTGCGTTCTTTCGTTCGACTGTACACTTGAGGTTTTTGGGTCTTTTTTGACCCAATGGTTTTAGGTGTAACAATTTTTGTTACCAGCGCGCCATATGAACTTAGGTGATGAACTTTCGATGTAATGTTAAGGGAACATAAATTTGATAACAGCAAAAGTTTATTAAAAAGATAAGAAGGCGATGGGTCAAAAAAGACCCGACGACCGTACTAGGGTTAATAAAGCTTCAAGCGACCTATGTTTATACAAAATTTTCTTTCCTTTCTTATACCCGCAGAATATATTGACAACGTTTGATAGGAAAGAATTGGGACACCCGGTATGCTCTATTTCTCATCTTTTACGAAACAAACTTATCAAAATCTGCACTAGAAGTAACGTAAAAGTTATTTATTATTCTACATCGAATTGTTTAACCCTCGATTTAACATTCTTCGAATACTTAGTGTCAGATTTTATACACGGTGTCGCAAAGTTACACATAACAGGATACGTTCTACGAAAATAGGTGCAATCGCTGACACTTTTCACACACTCTTTTAAATGATAGAAAATTCACTTTCAGAACCTATCTACCTTCACAGAAAAAACTTGGTAAGGATAATTATACTTTTGGGTCCTGTGACTGTAGCTACCTCGTAAGATTAATTGAAAGCTTCGTAAATATATTATTATTCCTCGTTGCTCTTTTTGTATAATCCGCATCTCATTAGTAAGAGACGAGACGACATAGGGATCATGGTAAAGCGTCCAAACATCCACTTTGCTTGCTTCCAGCTCTTAAAATTGCAGCAGAAGTATGTAGACATGGGATAGCAGCTGGTAGATACTGTTGACATGATCCAGTTTTGAAACGTGGCTTGTAAAATATACGTGTAGTACTCCAAGAGAAATATTTTAAAACTTCCGGCGAAGCTTGTCCCCCAGTGACAAAAAAAAATGAACTCTGTTGCTTCAGCTTATTGAACTTGCATCAAAGATAAATGAAAATATCATGCCAAGAGAAAGGGACTGAATGATTAATGAGATTTTCGTGCAAACAGACTTTGAAATTCCAAGAGCTGATATACATTCGTAGTATTAAAACCGATACCCAGTAACAGAGAGGTTCTTCGTAAAATACAGTGTACAAAGTCTGACAATAATTGCACAGAAAAAAATATAAATATTTCATACATGTTGGAAGTAATCTCAACCCTCTACTGTCGAGGCGGAGTCTCGGAGACTCCGCTGATTCTACCTTCTTTGTTTCCTTCCATTCTATTTAGAACTCAACGTTATCATATTGTGGAATCAATTCGTTAGGAAAACGTATACACCCCGTCGCATAGCCAGCTCGGCGCGCTACCTTCAACTGCCTTCTTGTCCCGGGGCCCGCGTACCTCTTCTACGCTTCGCTTTTCGCACACACTCACACACTCGCTCACGCCGCGCCGGTACACGCCACACACGCACTCGCGCGTATCGGACCCGATCGCCGGCGGATCAATCATTCTATCCTATAACGTTCATTAGGAAAATGTGTGAACAGTAAGAAAAGTTGTCAGAAATGTTTTATATTTATGTATGAACTAACCGGAAGTTGAGGAGTTTCGTAGACTCCGTATTGGGCTTTACGTCCCAAAAACGGTGTCTCGACAGTAGAGGGTTAATATTAGTATCAACATTTTTCTGATATCAAATTATTTCTTGGCAAAAAAAAAAAAGTAGGTATAGGTTTTAGAAACAAAAATCTTTTCTGTATTTTCTGTGATTTTTATTTTTAATTTTTTAATTTTTATTCTTCAATAGCGAAGAAATTATTAATACTGTGTTTTTGAGAATTGACGTTGTAATTGGGTAATTCGATAAAAATTGTACCTTGTAATGCCTGAATTGGATAATTTAACGCAGAACAATTTTAAACTCGATTTCGCTAAACCTCGCGAAACTATGAAACGATCTCAGACATCTGTATATACGTAGAAGCAGATGAACAACTGAATGGGCTAAATACAAGGCAGTAGCGCCGTCGTTTTACCGCAGCAGCGATATAATATTTGCGCGATAGCATTCCAGCGGCGAAACGATTCAACCAGAATGCTGTATCAGGATGCCTTTCCGAAAATCAACGAGAGTATAGCATTGATAGCGACTGCATCGCAAACCTGTGCGGGAGATACGTGAACGTAATGCCTCTGCAAACAGTATAAAGACGATTCGAAACGGAACTCGTGCGAATGTCGATTCTCTAGCTTCTACCTCGTATTTAGTGTTATGTACTACTAGTGTTAAATTGGTAGAGATTTCAAGCTGGAGACATATGAAGTTAGAAACACCGATACTTGCTGTTAGATTATTTTCAATAAAATTTTGACCAATAGTTGGGGAATAATTGACAAAGAATTATGCGAGAATTGTCATTTTCGGCAGTTTCTTTCTCTCAGAGATTTGGATTTTTGTTTAATGCTCTTGTATCGATCGTTATGGAAATTATTTTAAATAAAAATGTTCAATTTTAGTGGAGTTACGTTTTTTTCAAAATGAACGGTTTAAAACCGCGAGAACTTTCAGGATGACCTAATTAACGTCTCCAGCTTCTGTACAGGTATTGGTGAAATTTACAGAGAAATAGTCAATTTCTTAATTATTTTTTCCCACGTCTTCTCGGATTTTTACCATTTTTCTGACAACTCGAGAGAATGTTTGCCTGAAAAAATGTTTCTTTATTCAGAAACAGCGGAATAGTAATTGACCGGTGTAATGAAATGACGAAGGTAATCCTTAAACAGAATTGCTCCTCTTAAGCGTATAAAATCGTTGAATTTCTCCTTGGTGAGGGAAAATGCGCTTCCCTCTTAAAGTATTAAAGCAAGAACCATGAAACGACAGCTTATCGTTACGGGGTGAAACGTGGACATGGAAAAAGAACGAAGAGGACAAACCCGTAAAACCCAATTAAACGTTCCGCGCCGAAGAGTTCCGTCTATCACCTGGAAAGCTAGTTTAGCGTTGAATCTTTTTGATAAGAGATAACAGGTTCGTCGATTTCAACTTACTCTTTCGCATTGTCCATGTAAGAATAGCTATTAAAATGCACATGTGAGGTATTTGCATTTGGAAAAAGCTTCTGTTCTCAAATTCTCTGTGTTTGCAAAAAAAAATTCGAATAGAATTGAAATTGAAATAACTACAGCTGATTTAAATTTTTAATGCGAAAAGGTAGAGGTCAGTTGAGGAATGATGATATAGCAGGCTGTGATAACGTAGAAAATCGTGGGTTTGAAGTCTGAAATTTTTCCAGTGGGAAAGTTCTCGACAGAGGGAAAGTTAGAATATCGATTTTGCGAGTACCAGCGGAAGGGTAGCTACCCTTGGTAGGTACGAGGGATGTAGATACACGAAATTTGCTATACTTATCCATAGAGAAAACCTCAGGTTCGCAAAAATTTTACGATAGTGTAGCCAGAGTAGTCCCTGGTAAAACATTTAAAAAAATTTATCAACGTCTGATAATGTTGAAATTCCTTTTTGGATACTTATGCTACATGCCATGAATGTGTATTTAGTATTAACATGTGATAAATAAGAAAACTACTGTGCAGATATTTTGAAATTTAGTTTTGAAAGAAATCACGAACTTTCTTTCTTATCGATTACCAATTACAATTAAAGTATGATGTAAATTTTAGATTACAATTTCACGTGATTAAATCTTTTACTTAAAGTTGTAATTGAAGATACGTAGAAATAGGGATCAGGAATTAAGACTTTCTTAAAAAAGTGTCTTTGTAATTTTGGCGACGAATGGAGTAAAATTTCTTTCGATCTTCAAGAACGAACAAACTATTCTCTTAAGTCACATCTATTTCATCCCCCATTGAAACAATTTCTGATAATTCATATTCTGCTAATCCGTCTTGCATTACTTTTCTTACTTACTAAATTGATTCGAGGAAAAATAACCAGATACTGAACACAGTTTGATTTTTCTTTAACAAAGACAGCTGTGTGCATACTAACTGATAATAACATCTTCACGAGACCTACACGATGCGAGATACAAACTGCACTCTATAGAGGGTGTAAGATGCACACGAACAGAAGATGCGACGTCGGTTTCTAATTTCTTAAAGGGTTCTTCTCTTCACATTTGTTAGATGCAGTTCTATACAACAATTAACAAACATCGTCAACTATAAACTACGTTACACATGAAATATGCAAATACACCTTCACTTAGGGTACCATTAATCAATTATCGATAACCTATCATCAAGATCCACACAACAGAGCGCACTGTTCAAAACATCATTGTCCCTGCCCGCAAACATAATCTCAGTTGCAAACATTGCAACAAAACGCGCAAACAATATCGCGACACTGAAAAAAACTATTATTCCGACTTCGTTAACAAAGTAGCCAGATTTGTTGGAAAACCAAGTCCCTTCCACTTCGTTTCACAGTCAGTCTGGCTGTTTTCAGACATCAGATTATCTCTCTTGACAAACTACGTCCACTCCCCCAAAAATCTATTTCCGCTGGTTCGAACACGAAGAGAGATTGTAAACACTGAGTGCAGTCGAATAAATACGCTTACGTTTGAAACGTGGCCGCCGCGAATTATCAAGGCAAATGATGTTTTCAGCCGGGGTCCTTTGCATCTAATTAATCGTTCGGCGGCTTCGGTGGCCGTCGCGCAAACAGTCGCAGTCCGTTTTGAACGCGTGCTCTGCGGTGTGGAACCGGTCGAATCGCGCGGAGCATTAGAAAAGCGGCCGGATAATGCCTTTAAAACATAATTAGGACCTGCGATTCGTTCGCGACGCCCTCGCGTTACCTCGTGTTTTCACTTTCAATTAGGCGTAGGCTGTTTACCGTTGGCGTAGGAAAGGAGAGGGTGTATCGTGCCGCAGCGCGGGACAATAGGAAACTTGGATCGATCACGGTTACGGTTTCTGGATCGTGGAAAACGAGCTGCTTGGAAATTACCGGAACTCGATCGGTAACGGTCACGGAAAAATCAGCCGGTGAATGTTGCCCTCTTCAATGTTACTCGCGGTTTGTTCCCTACGGAATTGATGCAGGAATCGTTTGCGTCATTTATGCTGAGTGAATAGGAGAGGCTGCTGATGAATGGCATGAAGGACATTTGCTCGTGAAGGTAGACTGTGGTACAGAAGCTTGAAAAATTTCATTCGCTGAAGCTTACAGAAGCATAATGCGAAAATGTTAGCCGCAGAGGTGAATGAAATTCTTTGTGTAGACGGGGGGTTGTTGTAGATGTACGTTTATTATTATCTGATGTATCTTCGTTTCGGGAAATTCTTCTGCAAGCTGACAGTGATTAAGAAATTGAATCATAGGATAACAGCTGATATACAATTTGTCCACTATACATTAAGAAATGGAATCATCGGGTAATAAGTGGTATACAGAATGAATCATACAATTTGTCCACTCTGAATAATTTTTAAAGTTTTATATATGAATTACACAGTCGTCAAAGGGATCCTATTATGATGCTGAAACGGTTCTTTCAAAAAACCTATTTGTTTAGGAGCTATCAATGTATTGAATTTTTTTATCAGAATACGTACCTTTTCGTATGAAAATTTCAAAGAGCAGTGAATTTTCTATAACTTAATTGTTATTTGTTACTATAATCGTACAAATCCTAACAGTTCGATATTATTTAAACGAAAAAGTCAATCTTCTTTGAAAGAAACGAGGAAAACAATTTCCCTCTCTTCGATAACACAGGAGTTTACATTTCAAGAATTAAAGTAAAACCATAGCACTTCCGGTCTGTGTTCCGCCCATATTTCCCCGCCATGGAAAAACTCGTTTATTACGTAGATTGTTTTTTCCCGCGGAAATGCGACAGATAGATAAATTATCGGGCACCGTCCATCCGTCCATTTTGTCTTTCGCGGCCGTCGAGGATTCATCGTGAAGCGGCGGCCAGTCGAGTGGCAATTGACGTTTTCATCAAAAACGATGACTGACGACTCTTCATCGCCGATTTTCGCCGGCGGCCAATCGAAAACGCCGTATAAAATCATTGTTCGTTTTAATTGTTTTCGTTAATGGCGCAGCAACAGCGACGAACGCTGCCTGCCGCACAATTACCAATTCCACGTCAGTAGCAGCATGACCGCGTTTTGTTTCCTCCTCTTGTTTCCAACCACAGTCTCGACTTGGTCACTCATTATGCGAAAGAGGGTGAAAAATTGTTATCGCTTATTATCAGTGCACCTGTTTCGATATTTTATCCTTGGAACCTTCTGGAGCTGAGAAATGTATACTTTTCAAAATAAACTTCAGCACACTCTGTATTTTATATAAATTTATACTTTATAATTTTCTCGTAGAAAATTCACTGCTATTTAAATTTTCATAAGAACGTAAGCATTCCATTTAAAAAATTCGAAGTCACCTTGATATCCCGTAAGCAAATAGGTTATTTTGGAAAACCGTTTCAGTAGCATATGTTCTCTTCGATCATTGTACAATTTATATATTAAACTCTCACTGTTTTAGTATTTATAAACGAAATTTCGTTTCATTGTACGCACACAGAATAATTTTGTGCATTATTACATGCGTTGTAAATTGTATACCTTTATTGTAGAAACTTGCACAGTAGTTGTAGATATTTGATGAATTATTGAGACGAATTGTTTAAACCTCGAACAAAAGGTAATACTTGATAATTGTTTCAAACCTCTGCAAGCATATTTCAGTTTGATACACGTGTATAATATGTATGAATAATATTTGCAGTAACGAACTTAATGAGATGCTTTAATTACATTCTCAGTAGAAAAGTGTTCTACGTTAATTTATAAATACATTTAAGAATTTTTTACAACAGAGTGATAGAACACAAAAAAACTGAATAATTCTTGCCTTGAAAATATTGTTCTGTTTTGTATCGCTGCAAAATTATGTTGAAAAAAGGCGCCAAAGTGATTTTCTGTGGAAAAAAATATTTCTCCTTGAATACTTCGTTATGCTCTACGTACACACAGTTCCATTGAAATCAGAATTTTCCGCTTGACTGAGTCTCCTTGTAAAATAGAAAAGATTTAATTCGTTTTATTGCACTACTGTAAAAATTCAACGAATTTTTGTAAATTTGTCACTGCATCGAATCTGCGATTAAAATCTCTCTTCTCTTATTCTTCGTCGGAGCGAACACGTTGGCTGGAATCGTTTGTGAGCGAAAATAGTTTTTTGCACGTCGTCAAAATATTTTCGAGGCACATACACATTCGTCATGCGAAATTGCCTCTGTGTGCTAATACATCGGGGACACTTTTTCGACAAATATATCGAGAGAGAAAGATGTACGCTGTTTTGGTGTATTAAATGTCTAATGTGTCAACGTCACCTAGAAACGTACATCTACATCTCGTCGAGGGTTCATTTTCTTCGTATTTTTATCGCGTGAAAAAAAGCGATAAAAAACAAAGCGAGCAAATAGTGGCGTAAATCCTTTTTATGGACGAAAATGATTTTAAAACCGTACTATTTCCTTCACTGTTGTATTTCGAGCTCCATAAAGAAGGCGCGTCATGGAGGTGAACTATCCGCCACACTTGTGCAGGACAATATGGAATAGTCCATAATTCTACCTGCGCGTTGCTTGCATGTAAGTGAAAATTAATCAGCCAGCTATTTCCATTTTCCTGTATTGAGGCTGTTGTTCAGGCAGAATTTAATTATAAGTCATTTTCTTAAACACCTTCTACTTAATTCGATTTTACATATATATATAAATATGTATGTGACAATTACTAATTCAGTTCTTAACTATTGTAAATTAGTAACTATATGCATCACATAAGCATGCAACTTTCAATTTATGCTCAATTACTATTTAATTCAGCTTCAATTGCTATTTTGTGAAATTGCCCATTAATTAACTCAGGAGTTCATTGTTAGATTCACAAATTACTACTCATACATCTCTACTGTAAAACATCTAATACTACATAAAATTTTTAGCTACATACGTCATTATTAGATCAATTTTTATTTCCTTATCTCGGTAATAATTAATTCGTCGAGCTATCATCAAACACAAATGTAAATCTCACAGATACTTTCTGTTTTCTTCAAAAGGTGTGGGAAAAATGATAAGAAAAGTATTGTTTGATACATCTATCTCCGGTAACATACAAAAATAAGAGTTTTCAACAAAGCTACTCAAATTTATATAACACGCCCTTTTTCTTGACCTGGGGGTAACAAAGAGTCGCTTGAAGTAAAGCCTCCCTATACTCTGAAAGGAATTAGAGACATTAATTATCATGAAGTTACTGTAGAGTATTTCCACACATCAAGTGCATCATGCAGGGAAACTTTCAGAAAACCTGCAGCAAACCTAATAACTAACTCTCCCACGAATCTTCCACACTGTATATTCTTTCACCTGCGCATTTTCCCTTTCTCTGTTTCACCGTCCCTCTCGCTCAATTCAGACAAATCACGCAGACCTTCCCAGGACACATTCGATCACGTCTATCCAAAACTTTCGGTGGCCATTGTGATGGCCAATCTAATCTAAAGTCTGACTCACCCCTTCTTTTCTACAACTTTCTCTCGTATTTTTCACCCGAATAAACTGGCTTAGACGTCTCTAACCCTAGACCACAGGTTACATACAGGAAACGAGTTAGTATTTTAGTTAGTCTCGATCTTGTATTAAAATATTTCATCCCTCGTCTAACCAGAATAAAAACTTATATCAGTGAGTCTCTAAAAGGTATTAAATCCACTGACTCAACCAAGTCAACAATAACCGTACACTTTTCTTTCACACCCTAATCTCAAAAGCACTCTGTCCAAAAATTCTTCTTCAGCATCCCTAACACTCGAAACTCAGTCACTCACTATGAACATTCACACGTAATTCCCGTTCCCACAAGGTCCTGCCAACGTTATTTCTGCAGATCTCGCTTACCATAATTACAGGCAGCCCCTTTCATTGTTGCAAATATTGTGCGTTTGCAAGGCTTACTTCCGTAAGCACGCATGTGCGGATGCACGTGCCTGGACACGTCCGATGGTTATGGCGGGCATACACGTACACGTAGCTAGGTGTACGGCCCATATGGGCCACTGCGACTGACAGGGAAATACTGCTGGTGCTAACTACTGCCTTTTGCTCTAAGTTATAGCGGCGCGCATGAATCCGCGTTCTGCCATTGCCGGTATGTCGCTGCATTCGCTAATTTTTTCCCTCGCCGCTCTTTGTTTCTCCTTCCTGATTTCTGTTGTCGTTCACCATTTTCTGGCTACCATAAATCATCGAACTACAGAGACTCCTATATCCTTGGTTAATTGTATGGTTAATCATTGTCACGAGATACTTGCAACGTTTTTCTCCAAGACTGTGATCCTGTCGTATACTTTGAAATTTTCAGTAGTACAAGTCAACGATTTCTGTAATATCTGCAGAGTTCGTTGGTGTTCCGTAGTTCTGTAATTCCGTAATATTTTTATTTCGGTGTTTTTCTTTTAATACTTTAGATATGTTTCACATATCGAAGAGTACCTAACATGTCTAATTGCTATTTTTTTATCAAATGTTCAATTAACATATTTAATTCAACTTAAAAGAAATTCGATGTAGTGCATAATTTCTCAAGTGGTAGTGATTCATAGGAAGGATCAACAATATTTGAATGAACTCAAATAGAACAGTGAAATAAAAAGCACCACACAGACAGCGCGACATTCTAGTCTCGCGACTAAATTAACGATCGCGTAAAACAAGTTTTAAGGCGATAGCATTCTCCGACCTAATCTCCTTTTTACAAACTCTCCGCCTGTACCCCGAAATTCCAGCACCGCGAAAACTTCTGCCCGAGTAGGCACTAATCACGAAAGACGGTAAAAAGTTGGAGGCAACATTATCCCCGGTAGCAATTCGCCTTTCGACCCTTTAATTCCATTACAACATTTCTATAATGTATTCCGGCGTATTCATTACCATAACAAAACTTCGCCACGCCATTTTCCACGTCTCACAGCCCCGAACAAGAGAGATAGTGGCGGATTGAAGAAAAGAAGAGGGTGTGAGGGGACAGAAAAAAAAAAGAAAGAAAACCGAACGAACTTTCGCTGTGCACCCCGGGAGACAACGAACGCTGTTTGGGAGTCCGATTTATGTAACGAGAGAGACCGGCTTGAAATTTTAATTCTATTCCATTTCGGGGCTGCGGTCTGGGCGCAGCGCGACATAATTTAGACGGCGGAACGTTATTTACAGAATGACGCGCCCCACTTGCGGAAATGCGGGTGTTTGTGCATGGCCAGGTGGTATCGTTGAACGTCAAAAAGTGTGATTTGCTCGAAGTTTCGCGTATGTGACGAGTAGCCGGTGTTCATGACGCGTGTATGCACGCGTGTCTAACACGGCCAATAAGTTTGCTACATGCTTGCCTGCGACATTTGCGCATCGCCACGTCATTGCTTTTCATTTTTACGAATTCGTTAGGCAAGTGAAAGAGTTGCAGTTAGTTAATTAGTTTAATTCTCTTAATTTGAGTTTCTACCATCCTTGACCATTTTAATGCCTCCTCTTTTGCCCTTCGCCCTAACACTTCTTCCAGCCAGTCATCTAGCAGGTATTTTAGCGTCACCCTATACTTATTACAGATTTTACACATTCGTTCACTATCTTTCATCCAGTATCTATTGTAATCCTCTATGCTTCCACATGTTTCCCGTGCGATTAGCCTCTGACCATTTCTGCTACTATCCTTTGCTAGATTCTCTGGTAGCCTGTAACTCTGTATGTTCATATACTGGGTGTCCCAGTTGATTTGGATCAAACTTTGTCGGTGTGTTCTATGGCTATAAGTAAGAAAAAAATGTTATATAAACATAGGTCGTTTGAAGCTTTGTTAAAAAGTGATGACTATAATTCCGAAGCTTTCATACTTATAATATTTTTATCATATTTTTTATACTGTATAATATTTTTTTCTTATATCCATGGAACGTACTGACAAAGTTTGATCGGAAATAATTAGGACACTGTAGGTATAACACTTTTTTCTTATCCATAGTTCATACTGACGAAGTTTGGTTGGAAAAGACTGGGACACCCTGTGTATACTATTATGCCCAGACTCTTGTATCCTATTATGTTACACCTGTCTTTGGGTTTGGTAATCTCCAGTGAAAGAGTTATATAGCATCCATCATCCTGTGGTGTAATGGAATATGATCGCTTAATCTGTAACGTTATTTCTTTCAAAGTTAAACGATCAAAGTGCAGTAGAACGTTATTATGCGCACGTTAAATAGTAGACATTGAGAAACACCATATACAGTATGAAAAATGAGACGAGGAAGTTTATGAAACGTCGGTGTTTCTTATCGTTCAATAGAATAAACTCTGCTGCGAGGTTCTAACAAGTATAATTGTAAGGTAAACTTAATGAAACCACAAATATAACGGAATCACTTGTACTTTATTTCTCATTGCTCTCGTTTGAAAGGAAGCTTAGAAAAGATGTCTCGCGAGTTGATCAATTATTTATTAAATTGCAACGAAAGACGATGTTCGATTATCTACTCTGTGAACAACGATCTAAATAGAGTTGGATAATTGTACAGGTGCTTGAATATTTAAACAGGAAACGATAAGAAGGTCTGCTGATTCAAAGGAATGAAATTAAAACATTGTCGATGGATTTATAATGGAATTTGGAAGCAGTTTCTATTTCAAGCTCGAAGGGACCAATCTCTATTATGACACTGAAAGAATTCCAATGATTCCATCCTTGTCTTCTCTCGCAATTTGCTTTGAGAAAATAAATAAAAAAATTGAATTATTTTATTTAACATACACGAAATATAAAAAAAACATTTGCACTCACTCACATTTTTCATTTAAACATAATTCGACAAACATATTTCTAAAAACTAAAGAATTCGTTACACTTCGATTCAATTAATTAATACTAAAATACTAAAAGACAAAATAGTCCTCGTAGGTTAAAAATAAAATTATTATCAACGAAACACTAAACATTCTCAATCGTTTCTCTGCTTTGGATAAAGCACTTCCTTTGATCTCGCTTCCTCCGTTTTCCTCAATATCCGGTCGTTGTTAATGTCATCAGCATAAAGCCGCCGTATCAAGGAACTCGGGCAAAATTGAAAAACCTGGTTGTATAACCGTCTATATATTTTAAACGAAGCGGAGATTACCCACGATCTACTGTTTCGTCACTTTTTCACCGTATTGGGGACGTTCGATTACGCTATAATTCACGATTATTTCCCAGCGAGGTAACGTACATCCGCTGTTACAATGTAACCGTGCAAAGGCGTGCAGCTCGTTATTCTTGTTACACTTTCCGCATAAGAACAAGAACGTACTGTCGCTTTTTAACAATAAATTGCGTTATATCATATTTTGATCGACGTTGCATTTGTTTCACAACTCGCTAATTGACTCTGATTAATTGTCATATCAGAGATTGTTCCCCAAACATTTCTCATTTAGTTCCGATACAGCGAGGTAATAACATTACTTCGGGGAATTATGTCAGGCTAACAATTACAAGTAGCGAAGTTTGAGCACAGTTCCATTCGGCAATGAAATTTGAATGCGAATCTGTAATTAAGAGATTTAATTTGTCTGAAAATTTTTATCTGACGATGAATTTGTAATTAATAGGAGATTCTTTAGATTTTTTGATTTCTTTGTTTTCAATTAAACGGTGTTAATTTGGGAAAATATTGAAGGTTGTTGATTAAAAGATTTCGTGGAAATAATTCGACAGCTATTTGAATCTGTGCATTCGAAAAGTACCGAGTAAACTACCTTGTTAAAATTCGATAAGTTCTTTCGTAAACTGGAGCTACCTCTTCACACTTGTTCATCGTTAAAGCAATTTTATCGCTTTGCTGCTTTCTCGACGAGCATCCGTCGAGAAAGAATCTCCTAAAAATATCTCCTCGATTCTTGAATATTTGTTTTATCCTTATCCTTCGTAAATTTAAATCGTAAAATTTACGTATGCTGTTTGCAATACTTAAAGTCGTAGCTAAGTGAACAATTTTATCGTTGAATAATATGTCGTAGTTATGAAAAGCTCTGGCATTGTATGTTATTTTTATAATTCGCCTTTATTGCATTTTCAAGAGAAGTATGATCACACTTAACACTCGATATTTCTCTCACTCCTCCAATCGAGGACTTTTTTAATTAGTCTTTAAAACGTTCGAAAATTCGAATACCAATTATTTCGAGTGAATGTGTATTTTAACGATCCCGTTTTATTCCATTTTCATTCCTCCTTGATCTCATAAACGATTATAACTGAAAATGTCTACTATTAATAGCCTCTGCATACTTACGATATCACATGGTTCGTACGCTTTTCATGAAAAATATTAACATCAACTAATAAAGAGAAAAGTAAAGTAGGAAAATAGGAAAGTAGAGTACCATACACCACGAAATACCAAGAATAGAAAGCAATTTTCATTAACTCCAGGATATTTATTATTTATTCCAACTATTTCACTCTTCTAATTTTTATAGTATTATATTCAGGCACAGAAATTTTTTAAATTTCACGCTGTCCATAAATTCATCAGCTACCCTCGTTGCTTTCATTCAACGAATATACGGTCTCATTGTCCTCAAAGGGTTAAAAAATCTCTCCTTCATTTTCACCTGGGAAAATAAAAGAGACACCCGACGAAGTATCGTGTCAGCGTTGAACGGCAATTCCCAAAAGGTTTTCACACAAACGTTTTTCTCCTTCGTGCAGTAATGCAGCGAACGGAGTGAGAAGCTACGATGGGAACGACAACGAGCTCACTCACTGGCGGTGACTAAACTATTCCCGTGAGCTGATGACGTGCGTTACAATTAATCAAGCAAAAACTGTCAACTGCCATGTCCTGGTGTATACGTCAGCCGGGTGGGAAACTATCGACCGCAAACAATGCCTAATGCTGGCAGTCGTGCAACCGGCAAAACTAGATCATCCTATGGGGTTGTGCCACTGTCGGATCAAACATCGTCTGCTCTCCTTAAATCTCTTCTCCTGTCGCTCCTTTCATTCTTGAGACAAATTCTACTGATTAGTGCCTATTAGCGATTTTTATTCGCGTAATTTCTTCGTTTCACATCAGGTATCGCTATTGAGGAGTGTAATTTTGTAATGACTGTTTAATAATTATGGAGTGTACGTTATCTATTGCATTCACACTGACGAGGGAGATTTCTGAAATTTATGTCATTGATGTCGGTGAAAATTATATACGAGATAGTTCTTGAAAAAATATTTGACAAGAGTATTGAATTTTCATGTCGAAAGGAGAATAGTTCGTGGGATGATTCTCCCAGCATCTCAGAAAATGTAGAATTCAGAAAAACAATTTAAAAATATAATATATGCAGAATTACATATTCTTAAGAAAAGTAATTATCCACGATACAAATAATGGAGAAATAATTTGTTTAAATAATATAATGAAATTAACTGTATATTAATCTATTTTCCTACCAATTTACATATTTACACTACAGACGAAACCGCCAAATTTTTCCTTCCGATATTCCAAGAATAATTATTCCAGATACACGCATACAGTGCACAGTTGCCCGAGAGGTCTAGTTCACGCAGTATCGGGTTAACAACATACATGAAAATTCATGGCCCGGTAAGTGGCTAATAAGAGGAATATATGCAAGCTCTGACTTCAATAACAACGCCAGTCGTAAAGTTATCTTCGAGCCATTTACGATGATTGGATTCGCAGTCGTATAACTTCTATCAATGCTCCTAACGATTCGTGGGGAATTACACTCGACATCATAGAGAATATACACGTCCTACGTCGTCTGTGTTAAATATTCTTTTTAAAGTGGTCCTCTGCGAGCACTTGGACCTCCATTCATCCGCGTATCGCGATTTCCTCTGTCACCAAGTCGATCAACGCACCCTTCGGTGCTCACCTTTGAATTTCAACCGATCCGTGCTCTCGTAACCAGAGAAATATGACCGGAGTTTCCTCACGATACTCGTACATGCAAACGCTGAAATTATCGCTAAGATGAGAACGTGACGTGAAAGAAGATGTCTCGGTAAATGCGGCCGGGTCTGAATTATAACGAGACGAAAGGTAGAAAACGACACGCGGACACGTGAAGTGTCCTCAAGCGTGAATCGGAGGATTCGCTTTATATCCCGCCAATTTTTCCTTTGTCTCTCGGTGAACATCGTTCCCTTCTTTCCGCGGCAAAAGACTCGTAGAGTACAAAATTTGCGGAGCTATCGCAACGAGAACGAGTTGACCGTGAAGAAGAGTGGTTAAACGGTAAAGTTGCTGAAGAGCGTATCTCTGCGAGCGCTAAACAAAAGCCTTTTACCCGCGATCTATCGTTGACAGTATGACAATACTCTCTGCTATCCTCTTTTCAAATGTAACTCGTTCTGTCGTTGAATAGTGCACGACTTGATTGAGACCGTTTCACGAAAAAAGAAACGAAAGTAACGTATACCTGCTGCAAAATGAATTTCTCAGGATCAGGAATATTTTGAATGCGTAAAAGTTTGGATACATGCATACGAATGAAGTGTAATTTAACGCATATTCATGATTGCCTTCCACGAGCTACGAGGTCTTAAGACTCGTCCTAGGCAACCATGAGGTCCCAGGACCCGCTTTAGACCTAAACATCCTGGAGGTCGAGGATTCTACCCTTTCTTAAGTGGTCCAAAACGAGTCTCATTGTCGGGGTATGATCCAATATGCGTGGTTTCTGCGATCCCCAACCGGTGTTACGAGGATCGAGGAATGTTTCAAGAAGGGTTTCGAGACACTGTGATCTCAGAGTCGCAAATACTACTCAGAAGAGAGTCATAAGAATAATTAACCTGAATATTTGTTTCCTGTATCTCTGAAATTCTCCTTTATTCTTTTGTCATTTTCAGATTAATTTACGTATTGTGTAGAAATTATTCTTGTGTCATATTCATTGTCTAATTTCCCTTTTTCCAGAAATTAATGCTTTCCTGAAATCTAAGAGTGCTCAGTGGTAAAACAGTACGACACTATGAATGTAACTTATCATTAGTAATAACGTTTGATGCGCAAAGATGTACACGTTAATATAAAGTATTATAACAGCACTTAACCGAAAGTTGTTGGAAAAATTATATGGGCCGTCATTAAGAAGAGGAAGTTTCCAACTTAAAATCGCTTCACAAGTATTCATCCGCGGTCGCAAGTTAGGAACAGTTGCACATTGTTGTAGAAATTGAATCGCGGACACAATGCTCGTAACGATAGATGTTCACCGTAAGAAATCCATTTTAGAACTAAACTAGTTTCGCGTCAAAACACACGATGTGTGAAACAGAAATCCTGTCGGCTGTTCTGTATACCTAAAATCAGAACCGGCAACATTCTACTCTCGAATTAATTCTCTTCTTATCAACAGATATTTCTTGCAATCAAATGTTCATTTTCGTTACTCAGACTCGTGATATTTTATAACTATTAGCGCGTTACTATTCAAAGGAATATTCCAATTTTACAGGCACTGCAGTAGAATCGCGGTTTATTTTATTCAAAAGAGACGATATTTGCTTCGAAATATTCCACAGGGTGGGCCAAGTGAGACAGGCGACCTGATTGTGTATCTTCTCTAGCTGTGGCGGTACGAGACAATTTTGGACGTAATTTAAATGATTTCGAAGGGTGAACAAGGTGGAAGAAATGACAAAAAGTGATAGGAAATTTCACGTTTCGTTAAAAATTTTAGAGTCCAAGGTCATATCATTACGCATGTCAATGTCTGCTGCAACATACAGTAGAAAAAAATATGCACATTCGTGCAGAAAATTTGAACGAAAATCAGAAAAAAATGGCACTTGCAAGAAAATTTGTCTTCCATCTTACTCACACTTTGAAATCATTTCAGTTGCATATAAAAATTTTCTGGTACCACCATAGCTGAAGAAGATAATTAAATGGCCTGTTTTACGTGGCCCACCCTGTATATTGCAGACAACACCGAGCAGTAATATAAATGTAAGTGTTAAAAATGTAACAACAGCAGCTTCTGCATGTTTAATCAGCTACTTCAATATCCAAGAAGCTTTTCGCCAAAGCCAAATGTGCTCTTTTACAAGGGCATCAGAGGAGAAAAAAAGCCGAGGCAATTTATTCTACCGATGATTTCGTTCATCGAGATTGTCGAGTCACTTCGGCTACTGAATTTCGAAGAATGCCGCTTCTCGTAGCCGCGGATCTTTTGAAAGTTCAAGCACGTTCAGTGGCAAAAAGTTGCAAGGGTGGATTCTTCGTTCGGAGACTTATGCAATTTCCCGCGCTAGGCTCGCGTCACAAAGTCACGCCGCGCTGAAACTCTGCCGAATTTCCGAGTGTACCTTACGAGTTCTTCGTGATACGGCGAAACACGACGTCAATATGAAAGATCTATTCTCTGTTGATGTGAACCTCGAAAAAATGTGGCTCGCTAAAAGACAGAGCCGAGAGTAAGTATTTAATCCCTCCTAAAAGGGTTGTTTCTTTTCTTTTTTTTTTTTCAGGACATTTTAGCGGTTACGTGTTTAATATGCACATTGCTTTCTTTTTTAGGAATATAAACATTTATTTGATGTATATGCATTTTAACTTGCAATTTTAGGTTGGAAAAATATTTTATTCATCTTTTGTCCCTTATTGTTCGTATCGTTTTAAATATTTGAACAACTGTTATTCTTGTTCGTATGATACTTTGTTATTCTATTTTGTTTTCTCTTTGATGTTAGATTTTTTTTCGAAATTGAACCTACACTCATTCTCAGCAAAGAAAGTCTTCGAATTCAGTTTCAGAGTTTATTTAGCGGTGTATAATTTCAACAGAGAAGACAGTAAACAAACAATATTTACGTTATTTCATTTAGAAATATAACACTTACTGTTGGCACCAAAAAAGTTGTTTAACAGGAATGAGATGAAAAATATTCCGTACAGTATCTAAGAATTCAGCCGAATGTCTACAAACACTGCCCATACTTCGTAAAACCAAATATGGAAAGAACAGATAGAAGAGCGCAGAAGAAAGATAAATTGTAATAAAACAAACGACGTAGTATTTAATTTTGATTACAGGTTGAAATTTGAAAAACGAAGAAGCAGTTTCGACTCAATTTCCAACGCTTTGCCCCTCGCGATTTTATGTTGAACAGTTAAGAAATTTACGACAACAAAAACACACGGCGTCCCGCTCTACGAACGGGTCGAAGTTTTTGCTTCTTTGTTATTTTACGTCATACAAGTTTTTTGTACACCGGTGACAATGGAAATACAACGGTGACACGTTGAGCACAGTTGACAAATGAAAGCCAGGTAGGGTCAAGCGTGATGTTATTAGTTTCGAGCCACGTCATGCTACTGCTTTAATTTCGCATGTTCGATAAACGGTGTGGAGGACGTGCTTTCTACAATTAATGCCCAACTTAGCACGAAACCGGGGCTAATTAGCGGAACAAAAATTTCGCAGCCCAAACCTGTGATCATCTTTAAGGAACATGATTATTAATGTTATTTATTTATTTATTCATTCTTTGGCGTGCAAAAAATAAATGAGCATTACAGGTTCAAAACGTGGATGATGGATCTTCTAAAATTGTGGGAAGAATTGCCAAAAAAGTCGAGAGACTGACGAAAGGTGTTAGACGTCATACTTAGACGGTTGATACAACTATATTGGACATATGTATAATGTACGATGAGTTTCAATAAAAAGAAAAAGATGCGACGCACAGTGGAATATTAATATGAAGACTTTTTTCTTCTTATTAATCGTTTGTTTTCTTATATCATTTTTGAAGGAATTTTATTAAGATAGGACCAATGAAAGAGTCAACTTTTCAAGTTAAATACTCCTATGTGCGACGTCTGAAATCTCTAAATGGTATGTAAAGTTTTCATAGAGATAATACTTTTGGACCTTTAATGATATTGTGAAAAACATTATAAACAAACCTCTTTTCCAATGATTTCTGGTTAATTTTTAATACAACTGACTACGTTTATTCTTCTAATGATAGAAATTTCGAGTACACAGGTAGGGGTGGAAAAAGGTGATTGAAAAGAAAACAAAGGGATCAGCGATTTTTATGGGAAAATTCGAAATATAGGTCTGATGTTGTAGGGTCACAAATCAATCTGGACAGAAATACAATAAAATGGATGGACGTGAAGATGAAATATTGTTCTATTTAATGCAATGAAATAATAAAATGTAGTTGGTACATTTATATTGTAGCACATGTAGAATATGTCGCGATGCACAGTTTTGTTAATTTTGTTTGACTCGTTGACAAGAATTTTGACAATTCTAGTTTAATTGAGTTATCGAGTGCAGTTTCGTTAATTCGAGTACTGTACTTTTTTTCACAGTGAAAATTAGTACCTACTAACAGGAATGATAAGTGTGCACAGAAAAAACTGTGTAGATAATGGAGATGGAAATTTCACTTGAAGCAGACTTTACGTAGATTATAATTTTATTTATTTGCAGCATTATGTACAAATTTTCTGGAAAGTTTAACAACTTCAGTTTATGTAGGTACTCGCGAAACTTTCAAAACACTAGAAAAATACTGGATAATTTTGTAGTTAAATCATGAATACAGTTTATGTTCACTTACATTGATATTTCTTTACGAATTATGTTATAATCGTGGAATTTTTCAAGTCCATGTATTTTTTCATTCCATGACCGCAGGTCAACCTGATTTTTATTTATAAACCTAGTCTCACCACGAGAAAGTAATAAAATCGTTAAAACGTAGTTATTTACTGAAGAAAGTAGCAAAAGTGTATAAATAATAATATGTAGTATTGTAACAAATTGTTGGAAATGTGAATTTATAATAAAAATTGTGAGAATTGATATATTGTACGGTATTGTAATATTATAATAGAATAGTGGAAATTTCCCGCGGAAAGAATCGGTGATCTCCCGCGAAAAATAATAGATTCCCGCGAAAAATGATCGATTCCCGCGAAAAGTAGTCAATCTCCCGCGAAAAGTAGTCAATCTCCCGCGAAAAATAACCGATTTCCCGCGAAAAGTGGTCGATTACCCGCGAAACGGTAAACTCCCGCCCAAATTTGCTAATGACTTTGAGGTGGGGGCACCGAAGGTATATAAGGACCCGCCGAGGTGGCGGGAGCTCATTTACCCTTTATACTGGGCCCTAGACACTTCGCGGCAAATTAGTCTTAAAGGTTCTGAAATGTGAATATGGTGGTCGAGGGCTACTAGCTAGCCTATGTCAACCATATACACACTCTACCTTCTTCTACATTAGAAGCAGTTGCAATACCATGAAATAAATTGTATTATATATTTTCTCAGTTTAGACTGAATTTAAAGTTCGTAAGGATTAGAAATCAGGTTGACCTGTGGTCGTAGATTAAAAATAGCCATAGTGAAGGTAAAATTATTACGTTAAATAATTGTTTTTATACGAATTAAATATTTATTCAACGTTTATTTGTTGTAATACCGTGAAATAAATTGTATTATATATTTTCTCAGTTTCGACTGAATTTAAAGTTCGTAAGGATTAGATATCAGGTTGACCTGTGGTCGTAGATTAAGAATAGCCATAGTGAAGGTAAAATTATTACGTTAAATAATTGTTTTTATACGAATTAAATATTTATTCAACGTTTATTTGTTGCAATACCGTGAAATAAATTGTATTATATATTTTTTCTGTTTACACTAAATTTAAAGTTTTGTTTACATGTTATAACAATTAGAATGTAGACGTTTTGCCGTTTCACGGTTTTTCCTCTGTTAATTATGTGTTTATAAATATTTCAAACTAAAGCAGCACCATGCCCACCCTTAATTAAACCGTCTCAGTAGTTTACCGTAATTAATAATCTATTTTCGGAATTTATACGAGAATTTTTGAATTTTAGTAAATACTAGAGTCAGTGCATCGCGTATTGAAATAATAGCTTCATCCCTAGTTCGATTTATATTGAATATTTTTACGCGTTTATTTGATACTTCTCCCCGATTATCGTCGCGTGTTTCTTGCAAATTTTCTTATATTATAGAATCGAAAAAGATACGAATTCGCGTTTTATTATATATTTTCTTTCAATTTTTCATTTGCGTTCTATGAAAGTTTAGTTCAATAGTAAAATCAAAAGTAACATAAATTCGCGGTTTCTCCCTCTCTAAATAAATCGCGTTTCGAAATACTTTTCGCGTCGTCCATTCCACAGTGACTCACACTTTGTGAGTCTGTGAGTCTTGGGAAATCAACTGGAACTGGAATGATTGGCTGAAGGATGACGATCTGAGAGGAAGGAAGGATGACGATCTGAGTGGAAGGAAGGAAGGAAGGAAGGAAGGAAGGAAATGCAGCCAAATCTACCTTGCAGAGCCAAGCTGCCTAATTTGTGAATGGTGAGTGGGTGAGTGACAAAAATGGGTTTTTTTCTGGCGATTTGGGTAGTTAGTTGTGTTGTTTATCGCGCTGTCCCCAATTAAACCA
>NW_017100692.1:280277-306114 GCF_001263275.1 Habropoda laboriosa | reverse complement strand
TCGAAATACTTTTCGCGTCGTCCATTCCACAGTGGCTCACAATTTGTGAGTCTGTGAGTCTTGGAAAATGAACGCTGAGGGACTGGAATGGTTAACTGAAGGATGACGATCTGAGAGGAAGGAAGGAAGGAAGGAGGCAATGCAGCCAAAATCCACGTTGCAGAGCCCAGCTGCCTAATCTGCGAATTGTGAGTGAATTTTTTGAGGGTTTGGTGGTTGGTTATATATGTGTGTGTGCATGTGCATGTTTTGAAGCTGAACTACCAAGGATGGACGGACAACCGAACTTTACTGCACTACTCGGTGCACACGCCCACCAATTATTAATTTAGAGTCAATTTTCGTAATGAATGCCTACCCGATATTTTCGATCGATACGAGAATTTATTACGTCGCGACGCGTTCAATAATAGCTTCATCCCTTTTTCGCGTTTTGCTTTCTTCTTTTCAATTTTTGCTAAATGTCCCAACTAAAATGGAGCACATAATAAAGCGAAGAATGATAAAAATTCGCGGTTTCGGGTACTAAATAAAATTCAACGAATTAAACTACACTGAAAAGCATTGGGTTATTCAAACTGGCATTGGGTCATTCAAGTCTGGCTTTGGGTCATTCAACTCTGGCTTTGGGTCATTCAACTCTGGCTTTGGGTCATTCAAATCTGGCTTTGGGTCATTCGAACTGGCTTTGGGTCTTTCAGTTTGGCTTTGGATCATTCAAATCTGGCATTGGGTCATTCAAACTGGCATTGGATCATTCAAACTGGCATTGGGTCATTCAAACTGACATTGGGTCATTCAAACTGACATGGGACCACTGGTGGAACCAAATTCAAGGCTTGGAGGACTCAAAACTGTGTGGTGGAACCAAAATTTTCAGCAATTACAGAATTTCATATTAGTTTAGTTGAAATATTCATTTTCTTCAACTATCGAATTGTATCAGAATTCCGTGAAATTACAGAATCACGAATGATTCTATCAACGAAAATAAATCAGGGAAAGTATCGTTCATTTGAGACGTTTATAGTGACCATCCCATGGTAAGCCTTAGGTAGTTCTTATTTTAAAAAATTATACCAACGAAGGAACATCTCGAATTGTTAGTCATTGATTTTGACGAAAATCTGGTGTATAGGAGTTCTCGAAAAAATTTGTCAGATATTTCTTAATATCGACAATCGTTCACGACGAAGGGTTGAAAATGTCTCTCGAGTTGCAAGTAATAAACGTATTTGCTTTAATATCCCAAAAATAATTAGAGATTGAGAAATTATATACTATGACGAATTCTGCAGTTTAGAATTATAAATTTCGCTTGCAAATAAATTTCGAAAAATTCCTTTTACTTAATTCTTACCTTTTCAGATATTTCCCTTCCTCCTACTAATTTTAATGTAAATTCGTGCACGAAGAATGAATAGAAAATTGTACAGAGTGCCATATAAAATAAGCGAATGTAAAGTATGTGAATGTGGACTAAGCGAATCTTAACTTTAAGTAGTCCATAAGATAAAACAAGTTGGAAGATATTTTACACGTCGTGGGATGCGTGCGTTTTAATTTTAATTAGTCCATAAAATAAAATAAATAATTCTAAGATAGAAAATTTGTATCGAATGCAATGTGAGCGCTCTCTTACAAAGATACTCGATCTCATTCGTAGCGCGATCGTCGATATCTAACATAGAACAGTAATGTTCTCGCGAATATCGATTCTCGATCGCTCAATTTCTTTCAAGCTTTTAATCGACGTACTTGCTCGCGAGTAGCGCGCGATACCGCGAGCAAATACGTCGATTAGGCTCGTTGGTTCTTTCGAGTGATCGCGAATTCGTTTCTGAATTTATAATTTTCTAATACTCGCGATTGAAAATGAAATATTAAGAAAAATAAAGACACGAATTTTTGAACAAAGTGTCCATTACTGTTGCTACGAACGAGAGATGCGTGTCTCTGAAAATAGAGAGTTGCCAGTAGGGCATGTGTTTTTGTCGGGTCCCTTGCGTAGTCACCTCCTCGTGGTGGGACCTGGTAATTGGTATCCTTTTCCAATGAAAATTATTATTTTGGAAATGGATAGCAAGCTAAGGACTACGCGTACCCGTGGTCACTCTGATTCTCACGAATACAGAGTGGACTGCGGGTACTAGTTACACACACAGTTGAATATTAGCGGAGTTTAGAAAATTATTTAGTTCGCAAGATAAAATGAATTAGCATAAGACAATAGAAAATAATTCTATTTATTCACCGATGGGCGTCGCGAGATACGTGAGTTTTAACTTCAAGCAGTTAGTGAGATAAAGTAAATGAATTCTAAGATAGAAATTTGAACATTATGTACGCGCTCTCTTACAAAGATACGCGTTTCTCATTCGTAGCTAATTATTAAAATGCCTTCTGTTTCTTCTACTTGAAGAAATATGGGAAAATATTTCAATTACTAGGAAATTAGTACAATGCCTAAATGTTTGCAAGTATTATAATCATAGATGCAAATGGTTATACGACAAAATAATAAAGTTAGAATTGTTAGAAAAGTCTCTAATATTCTTCGCTGTTTTATCTCGATTTCATCGTTGCTCAATAGAAGTTTCGAAAATGAGGAATAAGGAAGGAAAGGAAAAAAGAACGAGGTATTCTCTGGGAAGCAAATAGCTTTTGAATTTGCGGTTGGAAATAAAGCGTTCAACCCTTTCCCTTCGTTTCCTTTCTCTCCCGGTACACGCGTGCAATAAAACAATTTAAAAGGTGGTAACGTTACACGCAACTTGATTTACGCTTATCCGAGCGATAAACGTTGCAGCGATCGCTTCAATTTCAAAAGCTTTTTTCCCCTTAATTCCAAACTCATCGTCTTATCATGGATGAAAGGGCAGGAGGAGGGACGGGGAAGCACCCCGGTGATCGTTATCGATAATCCGTGGATAGACTTTGAGCGCGCGTGAACGCGTGGATTCTGCGTAGAAGGCCTATAAGACAAGGATAATCATTAATCATGGCTCTCGTGAAAGTTGCCGTCACTTTTTATGCGCTACGCGGCAAGATGGAGAAAGACGACCGGGAAGAAAATGACAGCATAAATGTTATTCGTTGCACGTCGCATAATTTATGCGCAGGTATACATGTACCGTTCCACGAAAAATTCTGAATTTTCCGTTCTGTTGCTAATACATGTGATATAAATGCTGCAATGCCGTGTTACTGTAAGAAACAGAACAATTATCATACATTCTTTTTTTTTTTATTGTCTGCGATGAAATTGAACAGGGAAATATTCTCGTTGTGATCAAAATTGCTTAAAAGTATTTTCTACACAAATTGCATAATTTTGTGGAAGCCAGTGTGTAGTAACGATAATTTTATTCCATTGTTAGGAGAAGAATAGAATTCTTGTTTTTTTTTTTTTTAAATCGAATGTCTGTCAAACGATTTTTTGAAATTGGATAAATTGTAAGAGATACGAGGATTTGGACGACTCAACGCGATGTCAGACGCAAATCTTCGAAAATCTTTAAACGCGGTTTTCTCGAAACTATTGAACAGATTGCTTTCCTCTTTGTACTGCATACTCAGAACATCTGTATAACATCTTTCAGTTATTTTCTTGGCGCCTAAAACTTACGAATCCTTGGAACAAGTCAGCAAGCATGTTCGCACGCCACGTCACGTAATTCTGAATGTTTGAAACATTTCGAGTCTTTATTACCGATTTTACTATCTTTTCTTGTCGCCTAAAAAAGAAATCGTGAAATCGGCTGAAAAGTCCCCCTTAACACGTTCAGGACGATGTAACGCACCGATGACCGCGTTATTCTACAATATTCTCCGCAAAAGCGCGTATATTTAAAAACTGAAAAAAAATTAAGTATTAACCCTTTCGTTGCTATTGGCGCCTATAGGCGTTTTGAAATTTTTTTAATTTAATAAACCGACTTGTAAAACGATACGGCCAAAATAACAAATTTTACAGCCGTGGTTAAAAATTTACCGTCACTCATCCACGTTACGCATTCAAATCTGCCGTAGCGAAAGGGTTAATGATAATGCACACTTCAGTAAAATCGAACTATCCAAATGTGAATTTCACCGACGTCTTGAACGTGTTAAAAGTATTAGATATTCGCAGTTCTTAGATCGATAATCCTCACATGTGAACTGTCAAAAAAGATCGTCCATAGAATATGTGTGTACATGGAATTCGGAAACTGCCTAGGTCTATTCCCTCGTGACACGTCCGCGCAAAAGTTTCTTCCGCTCGCACAGAGTGGACTACGAAACTTATCGATGGGATCTCCTTAATCGGTTTATCTTGATATCCAGATCGAGGGCCGTTGTATCGATCCTCGATAGTTCTTCGACTTCCTGCTTCTCTTCTGTGTGTGTCCACAGTATATATTGCAAACGATCAAGATGCGAACTTCTCGTGGAAAATTTCCTTCATAACTCAAATCGCACGTAGATTACGAAGTGTCCAACTATACAACTATTATACGATACTAACGAGAATTCGATTGTTACACAAATTTCGTGTATTTTATCCGACGATTGTTTCAATATTAGCTACTCCTTTTCTTTTTTAATTCAGCAATACTCAAGTGTGGTCTTCCTCTCTCTCTTTCTCTTTGTAATTTCTACATTTCGAAGTTTATTTTATTCCCAAGGAACGTATTTCCTCAATTTGACATAGTTTGGAATTTAAACAGAACATCGATGGAAAGGGGTAGAATTTTTTTTTTCCAGAAACAGCCGTTTCAAGTGAAATAACAAAGAAATTTGTTAAAAGTAATACCTCTGCTGATACGTGCTTTCTTTTCCATGGCTTCACTGTTGATTTCCAGTTGTTTATGAAAAGAGACTAGTTACACTGTGTTTTAACTGAAACATGCTTCCACTGAACTTTGCACAAACTTTTTATGCAATTTCTACATTGCAAATGGTAAAACAGTAAAATATGTAAAATGGTGTTTTTGGGTTTGAGCAGATTTTTTAAACTCTGATAACCACGTTAAGTATATTAAAAATGGTACTCTAGACGTATTACACCCCTTACACCGCTAATTAATTAAATTTATTAATGGATTTAATTGATCATTGCTCGATTGAATGAAGAATTAGTAATTGCACGATGTACAGATACTACTTGTAGCATTCAAACGAGAAGATTTCTCGCCACAGCGCACTCGAAATTCAGCTTTACTCCACCACGAATGGAATCAATGAGTTAATTTTTTTAATTAAAGGGCGCCGCTTTTAAAACGGTATAATATAATCGCTAAGGAAAATAAGGTGTGCTATCGTGAATTTATGAGATCAACGAGGGTGCATAAATCTTTTATCAACTTGGGATAAAGTAGACTTAAAAGTCGTGAAGAGAGGCTAAAGCCTTTCAAGGAAAGCTTCTTTCAGATTTGCAAAACACGAACTTGTACCCTCAAGAGTCTTCGTTACATATTCAAACATAAAGCGAGAGCTTTTTTTATCGTGTGATTTATTTGTGTAACAATATAAATTTGCACGATGAATTTTTACGTCGGAATTTATAACTATTCTGTTAGAATTATTTGTTGCACAAAGGAAGCGAAAAATAGAGGAAAACTGTTAAGTATTCTTTTGAAAGATAAAGTGGAGTTTGAATCAGCAAGAAACCGAGGCAATATGCATGAAACGTTAAACGAAGGTTAATTACAGCAGATTGAACAATGGTAAGACCCGTGTCGCTGTTTTGTTGCAAAGTTCGAAATTTCTATTGTAGTAGAATACGTTCCAACTGGCCACCCCCAAGTGCCCCAGGCATTCCATTAATATTCAGATCGATCTTGATGCATTACTCACTTAATACTCGATACATGCGCAAAGCCGTACTTGTACCCGATATTAGTACAAAAGAGCAGTAAAAAGTGTATTCAATTACGAATTTTTATATTCCTCAATGATACGACTATTTTATGTTCAATACAAATTATACTGTACATTAATACAGTACAGACTATTATTACTTTTAAAAATGAGATACCCTCGGTACTGATAAATGTAAAATATGTGAAAAATGTGTACACTTAATTATGGGTATCTAACAAGGGGAAATTTCGAAGTGATAATTATCGATTTTGATGAAATTTTGGGATGTGGTAGATCTCAAAAAAATATTTGACACGTACTTTTTTTTATCGGCAATCGTCCACATTGAAAGGGTGAAAATCGCTCTCAAAGTCGGGGGTAGTAAGTATACAATATTTAGTCCAATATCTCGTAAGCTATTACAGATAGAAGGATGGTATAAATTAAGGAAATTTGCATTTCTGAAGATCGAAGGGGACTGCGTAAACAGATTTGAGAAAAATCGGTTAATTTTCCTGGTAAACTACTGAAGGATAACTAATCTTTTCACAATTTCAATTATGTGCCATTTCGAGGCTAACGCTTAAGTGAAGCAAAGAATTAATTTTTCAAAAATGCTTGCATCTGAAAGTGTGCTTTTTATCGGATATCTCTGGAAAGTGTCACATTTAAATTCTTCGAAATGAAAAATTTGGTTCCACATTGGTGTTCGAAACTTGAAACGCATTTTTCGCAAAGCGGGTCATTTTTGTGAAAATACGTGGTAGAAATATCGCTCTGGAGCTAGTGGACCGGTTTTATGAAATTTCAACACAGATATTCTGTACCGAATTATTCAGTCTGTGCAGTACGGTTTTTTGATACACGTTCTAGTTTTTGTATAAATAAAAAACGAGCAGGTTTTTAGTGAAAAAGCGTAGTTTAAACTTCAAACGAGCGATACTTTATGGAAAGTCGGTATCTTTTAAATGGACTATGACAAAAAACTGGATTTCACCGAAAAATCAATAATTCGTTTTGATGAGCAATTATTATGCTTTTCTACATGTTACTCGAATCATACAAAATTCACACTTGAAACGAGGATTGTCTTCTCTCCTTCGGTGTTTTATCGTCGATGGGTAAATATAGCGATAAATTTTTCGACGTGAAATCGTCGCGAAGTCGAGCATCTGCTGCGAAGCTTGTGAAAAGTGGAAAGGTGACGAAAATACAGTTGAGTAAGAGGCGTGGTTCGAGGATCATCAAGAAGATGCCGGCAAGATGATAGTGGACGGTGTGCTCGAAATGTTTCAGAGATCCGACGAAAAGCACGGTGACAAATATGCCTACTATGTCAGAGATGAAGACACGAAATGCTCCTTAAGGAGGTACTCCCATCTGAAGGAGTCAAAAAATCGATTTTTCTATTGCATTTTCTCAAAGTACATCTTGAAAATGTGTTGCTAAAATTCTACGCCTAAAATCAACGAAATGACAAAGTTATTATGATTTGAAGAAAGTAATTTAGTGCTGGAAACGCTAAATGTAGTAAAACTTTAAACATGTGTTTTTCCTTCTTCCTGCGTACTAGAATTATGTCAATGTCTGCAATAGTTTTTTCTTATTGCCTGAAGAAGTTAAAACTCACGATAAAACCGATGTTTTTGCTTTACATGCTGCCGATTTATTCTAGTAAGAACAACAATAACACTCATATGGATGAAGATTAACTTCGATTTTTCTGTTTCAAATGAACACAACAACGTGAATCGTGGCAGCCATTCAGAATGGCACACTACGAAAAATATTTAACAACTTAAATAATAATTTGAATAATTACACAAAAGTTACACCGCTCTTTCTCGAAACATGACCAAACGTACACGAAAAATTTCAAGTCCCTTGTTTCATAATTACCCAACATTCTTTTTCTCCTAAAAATCGCGTAAAAACTACGTCTCCAAGTGAGAAACTACCCCCTTAACAAACTACACAATCATTCGCCGGCGCTTCGCGTGAATCGATAAAACGAACCGCGGCAGAATTTCAATCCCCCTCCGAGCACCTCTTAAAATCGAATTCGCCAACCGCGTATCATTCTAACATAGATACGATCGACTCGGCGCGAGAACACCGGCTTGCTTGTTATAAATAAAAATCCAATCTCGAAAGAAACGGCGGCGTACGCGTGCAAAAACCATGGGATAGAAATCTCGACAGATTATTCCCGAGGTCGTGTGATTACGTCTCTCGTTTGAAAATTCGATGCATCGGCCCGCCTTTTTTAAACGAGTTTTTAAACGAATCGACGACACGCTCAACATTTGCGAGAAGAGAGCGATCGACGCCACGGGGGGATGATTAGAAAGTTGCGCGGGACAGGGAAGAAGTCGCTGGGAAGAAGAAAACAAACGATCGAATCTGTTGCAGCCTGTTGTGTCGTGTGTAGGTCGACGGCCCCGAAAACGTCGAGCAACGGATTCGATCGTGAGATTAATCCATCGAATGTAATTGGAAGGTCGCTGCCGTGTCACGAGCCGGGAGATTTACGAGCACGTGTGCCCCTCCTACACAAGTCATCCCCGCTTTTGTTTTTCCCGGAGAATGCTCGTCGTACGACAATAAAGACTATTCTCCGGCGGAGAAGGAGACACCTATGGGTTCGGACCGGTCGCGAAATTCCGACGAATAATACCGGCAGCGGGCGATACATTTAGCAAACGGGCGAATCAATCAATCTTCGTCAGTTCGAATGCTCATTCGTTGGATCGTCGTCCGCGGGAAATATGCGGGGGATCGACGGAAATTTGCGAGAGTTTCGTCGCAATTAAACGCCCTGTAATATTTCATTTCGCACGGAGGATAAAACCGACGAACCGGGATTGACTTTTTTCTTTTTTCTTCTTTCTTCTTCCCCCCTCGCAATTCTCTGAGTACCAGGGGCTTTTGTAATTTACGCTTCGACGTTGTTGCTTTGTTCGTTTGTGATCCGATGCTTGCGGGACAAAGCGGCGAATTTTAATTAATATTTCGACCATTGAAATATCCTTGCTTTAATGACGCCACTGACGCTCAGGGTAACGTAAAGGATCAATTAGAAGATTGTCAACTGAGCGTGCGGAATTAATGTAGGTAATCCTTTCACGCTGTACAGGATGTTCAGAATGACCGCGACGAGGAAATGCGTGCATCGAACATGAACGATGAGTTTTTTTTTTTTTTTTGAAAGAGAATTTATTGTTCGTTGTTTTAATTAATATTGGCAATACTGTGTGTTAATGTGGGAAATTTTTCTTCTAATTTTTGGCATTATTTTGTGGCGGGTACGTCGTCGTCAACAAACCCTTACCGAACCTCGTTCTATTCTTCCACGCGAACTTTCTCTTTTCCAACTCCTTCAGATTTTAGTTTCCGTTCTTTTGTCTCTCCCCGGGTTAAGACTTGCCTTCGTCCTCGAGTAGCCTAAGAAGCGCACATGTGGCATCCAGGTTCGCACGAGGACGAACGAATTTTCCGTTTCCACCACTTTCTCCACTTCTATCTTTATATATCGCTACTCCTGTCTCCCTGTCCTCACAACATAAAAACCGAGTACGCCTACACCTCCGGACAGTTTTTCCTTTACCGACCATCGGACAATTAACAAAGTAAACGATTGTATTTTCTGGACGAATTGTACGCCTACCATGCACTTATACTTTAATAAATTAAGGTGAAAACAGTGTAACGACGTTCCTCACCCACCTCAATTTCTTTGTGAAAAATCGTATTCTGATAGCTTTTCTGTACACCTGGTACACTTGCAAATTTTGTGTGTTCGTTAAAATTCAGAAAATACGTTCTGTTCAATGTTTCCATATCCATATGACCACTGGCAAATATTTTTCCCGCCGTATTACTATTACTTCAATTAAAAATGTGACAAATTCTTCAAAAGGACTATTCGTTTTCATGATAAAGACTACTGAGCTTGTTAAATCCGTGAGTCGTTCTCTGGAAATTCCGAAAATGAAATGGTCTCGACTGAAGGACATTGTAGGCGTAGGTGTAGACAAATACTTAAAAGGGACAGTGGATATTTGCATTTGCTGTTCTGTGATATAATTTTTAGGGAAAACGTAACTTTGTTCTACGATTTTTGAAAGCATATTTATAGTCGTTCTCTGGAAATTCCGAAAATGAAATGGTCTCGACTGAAGGACATTGTAGGCGTAGGTGTAGACAAATATACTTAAAAGGGACAGTGGATATTTGCACTTGCTGTTCTGTGATATAATTTTTAGGGAAAAGGTAACTTTGTTCTACGATTTTTGAAAGCATATTTATCTGTTTCTGAATAAACGTCATTTCGTTGAATTTGTCATGGGTCCAAAGTTCAAATTGTACTTTCGAATACTACAAAATACTTCTACATTCCATTTTTTGCTATTTCTGCCACTGAAAAATTTTTCTTTCGTCTCATTCGCCCTTTGAAACCATTTAAATTACGCATAAAAATTTTCAGGGTGGATTACCCTGCATATTTTTAAGGATATAGTATCGTCACCTTAATATTAACACTAGGTAATTCATACTCAATTCACAAGTTCCAGAAAAGGGGGGAATAATTAAGTATTACTTTCTTCCATTGCACTTCTTTTCCTAATTATCGTAAATTCACATTTTCTGAATCGGTGTATCAGAGCTCTTATGTCCCTTGCAGCTTTGGTATGCTAAAAATGAACTACCCTATCAGTATTTAGAAATATTAAAAATGGACAACGGGTTCAGGCGAATAAGCATGGTAAAAGTGCCCCTAAACGAAATGAAACGAGTGGTACATCAATTGAAATAGCTTCCTAGGAAAACCATTTCGACAATGTTTTAGTCCTCTACCCCCATTATTAGGGTAGTTATCGACCTAAACATCATTTCTATTCCATACTTGAATTCTTTTGTTCTATCCGATAAAAAATTATGAAAAAAATCTGAGATACTATAGCCAGAGTGTTACATATCTGAGAATTTTTTCAGATTTTTTGAATGAAAAACCTATTGTTTAAAAATTAAATAACATTTAAAATGCCAATTTTTTTATTGAAGTTATCAAATGACTAAATGCTAAAATTTGCTAATGTATCATACTAATTCTGACGAAGAAGTTTACATCACAGAATACTTTCTGTACGAACATCATAGGTGTCCTAATCCATCCGTCAAAAGTACAAAAAAAACAAAGTTTCCGTAGCCAAGAAAATTCAATATTTCAGTAAAGTATCAATTGTAATAGGGCAGCAACGCGTGGACAATGGAGAACAAAGGGAAACAATGGAAAAAAGGGAAGCTGTACACGGCGTTATCGTAAATTCCCGTAGGTCAGTTGCAACGAATGCAAGCTACAACTGTGAACGGATTACCTCGGTCACAACGACAAAGCTCCCTTTCATTTATAGTTTCCGCGGCGTGTTGATCATCGGCGGCGCGATATAAACTTGGTGAATCGGATGTTGTGACTCGAAAAGCTCAGCTTACGAAGATTTTCTGGTATAAAAAGGCTGATTTCGCAGGATCACCGCGCGCAGCGTTGCCGTCGACGGATCCATCGGAAGCACGTGGTGGTGGCAGAGGTCGCTTCTAAGACTTGCGAGCTTTCAAACTGCAAGCAGTCAGTCGTCGGCCGACCGTCCTGCTAGAGTCGTGAGTTATGTTGTGTTTCGCCAGAGGGGAACCCGTCTCGACAGTCCAGTGACAACACTTGGAAACGTGAAAGGTGAATCGCTATCGGTAAGTAAGAGGAAAGAAGACAAATTTTTATTCGCGTTAACAACGAGAATTCTTTTTTTTTTTTTTTTTTTTTTCTAAGAAATAAAATGGTGTTTAAAATTGTACAAAAGTTTCGTCCAAGTGTGACAACGAGAATTTTTACGTTTCGACCGAGGAAGACGGTCTTTGTGTATTTTGGTGGAAAGTTGAAAGTAGAAGTTTGACTTTCATTTTTTCGATAGTTTACTTTACTCGTTATCCGTGGCCAGTTGGGAACGTTTACACGTGCTACGTCAATATTCCAGATCCTTTTCTACGAATTAACGAGATGAATATCACATTCGGAGAGTTTCCGTGGAAGTTTCTCAAGTTTTCGCTCGAGGAAGTCGTTTGCGCGGGAAGGCTGAGAGTTTTTAAAGACAGAGAGAAATATACGTTGTCGCGTTCGTTTAGAAAGTTCTGACACCCGCGGAGCCATTGAAGGATTAAAGGATCTACCGGCCACCTTGCTATCCTTGTTGTCGAGTTAACCGTGTAAAGTTCAATACAAAGAGAATTTTTTTTAATTAGCGGAGTTTGTTGATCAACGTTAACTTTTCGCCTTCTGACCGCAACGTGATATCGAGTGTTCTTATAATTTGTTAATTAACTTGTTCAAATAACTTCAGTGACTGCTTTAACTATGTACACTCAGAGTTTCACAAAGCTTGTTATATTCATTGTACTCAAGATTCAATTTGAATTATGTAGCAAAATTACTCATTGTAGCCGAGAGTACATTCGTTTTATTTAATAGGTCAATTTAAAGCACAATTAAATAGCTTAATTTAAAGATTGAATTTGAATAATTCGGAAAACTATTTATTATAGTCAAAAGCTCTAAAAACACTCTAAAACACTCGTTTTATTTAATAGGACAGTTTAAAGCCCAATTAAACAACTAAACAGATTGGTTTAAAACACTCTAAACTGCAAAGAGTAACTTCTCCTTTTCACTACTGTACTATTTCGAATGAACAAGCGCGAAACTCAAAAACTTTGTCCATACCTTTTCACGTCACTGTCTAATGATCCTTCACATACAGTGAACGTGTTAATTATGTCACATCCACCTGTGCAATTTGAAAATTTACTCCGTCCGACTAATTCGCAACACATACTTACCCATAAAATCAATCATCTACACCAACCACACATACCAATAAAAGAAATTGAATTTCAAGGTGCAACGACTTGCAGATCTCGAAAAATCCTGGAAAGTTTCTTCGAGACACTCGAACAAGGGGCTCGAATCCCTTAAAGAAGTCCGACGAGGACGCGGCGCCGTTTACATTTACTTTTTCATAATATTCATCCAGTGACCGTGCATCTTTCGCGTGAGGGGGATCGATATGTGGGCTCGAGTCCGTGGCGGCGACTAATTACGTGACTTCTTTTTGTTCACGCGACGCTCGTTATGCGGTAGCTAATTAGTTTCCTGAACGGCGTCTGGGAGAGAAGAGAAAAAAAATGCTCGGGACATCTTAACTCGTGATAATTATGACGTATGTAGTGACAGAGGGCCCGGGCATTCAGAAAGAGGCAACGGAAAGACGCGGCGGCGAACATTGATGCGGTTCGTGAGCACGCGCCAACTTAAATAAAAACCTCGAAATCTCGCCTAACGACCGTTCGTCCCATCAAAAACTCGAGGCCGCCTTGTTAAAGTGTACTCACTGTACCAACCGCGCCATTCAATAACGCCACGATGGCTGCTACTGCCTGCTCTTCCTCCTCTGTGGATTTAATCCTCCTTTTACCCGTCGCGAATCCTCCAAATTCGAACCGTCGCGTCGATCTCGCGAACGTGTGCTGCTGCCTAAGTTGGACGTGCGCACTCTTCGCTCCGCGTGAAACTCTTTTTCCCGCGAGATCTTCGTAATCACGTTTCCGTACAATAAGGAAAGTTTCGATTGTACCAAGCGATCCATCCAGACGGCTTCAACGAACCACTGTTCGAGCGGCAAAGTTGGAGCGGCCTGTTTGGTTTCGAGTTTTCCCTTGTACCTTGATTTCGTTCCGCGGGTTTGAATACGCCGGAACTTGCGCGATTTTCTACGAGGAGATTTTACCAACGCGCGGAATAATGTACTGTAGCGGTGGCGGCAAGATGGGGGAGAAACTGTAAGCGTTTCGAAAGTGTTTGTGCATTTTCGAAGAACGGCGAGTGAAGTTTGACTAAGTTTGCTGGGAGTTTCCGTTGTACCTTGGGCTTTCGTGTTCGGGATTTGTGGATCAGCAGGTATTATTTGGTGTGCAGAAATTCGAATTTTTCAAGTGTGCAATTAAAAATTAGAAGAAGTGTTAACTAGTTATTTCGAGTTGAGTGGAATGCACCTTGTACTTGATACAAATATAATAATTCCATTTAAAATAGAAGCTTGAAATGGAATTGTATTTTTCAAGGAATTTTTCAGTCAGAAATTCAATCTTTTCATGTGCGCATTTAAAAATTAGTTGAAATATTAATTAGTTACTTCGAATTAAGTAGAATACTATTAATTCTCTTTAAAATGGAAGATTTATGAGTAGGTAAATTATGTTCTAAATATTAAAAATCCCAATGACGAATTAATTTATCTCCTTCATTTAACAAATTAAAAAACTTGAATTTTTTAGATTAGTACTTTGATGTAAATATGGAAAATTACAGGATATTTAGTAATTACAGGAAATGTACAAAAGAAATTGTTTAATCTTTCCACGTTTCTCACGCAGGTTTCGGTACGTTTAAACGAATCAAGCATTGATAAACCTAAATTTTATTTCACCAACGCAGAGTTGTAAAAATTTGGCAATTTTTTCTCCGAAATCTCTTATACGCAAACAAGTTTAATTCGTGAACGTTAACGAACGTTTATTTTACACGTTAAACAATTTCAGTGCAAATATTGGAAGTGTGGGTACTGTATTAAAACAAAACATTACACAGCAAATACGGGCAGTTATTTAGAAACGCGCGGTCCGTTAAATGCTACAAGTATTTCAAGCACAGATACGAGAGATGATTGTTATATTAATACATTCTTTACATTCGCACCTAAAATTAATTAATTACAATCGCTGATTACTTTTTCTTCTACTTTTCACTTGCCGTTTCCCAACATTATCTGAGAATTTTAATAGTAATACACAATCTTATCGTCGCATATGTCTACTCTCTTGCAAGTAATGATTCGTTTTATATCAAACTAAGAAGGAATTACGCTAACTCAAACGAGTGCAGTATTTAAAATCTTTTGCTGAATGTAATAAATTACTTTCGTAGTTCTTTATGACTTGAAGCTGCTCAGTGGTATAAATACACAATTTCACTAAGTAATTACTTCAATTTATGGAAATTACAAATTCCTTTTTCTTAACAAACCAAACCTACTTTTTCTTATTACCAGCCTGCAAATTGAATTAAATTACGTTAGAGAAAATAATAATTTTAGCCGGTGAAATTGAATTATTCTTCGGTGATATATCACAAGGAAACTCTAATGTTGTTGTTACACCATTCTAGCCATTGGCTAGTTATATATAACTTTATCATTGTATCATGTTTTCTGGTACACAGCGCGTACAAAACCTGCTGGCACACATTTTCCACCAAATAATATTTTTAGTTAACTTTTGTGTTTCATTTCTACAATAGAGAACTGCTGTAATCCAATTAAACTGCTTCTACGTGGTAACAAATTTAATGCACTTAAACCTACTTAATCAGTGTATAAATTACAAAGAAAAAATAAGGATTTTGTACGATAAACCAAAGTGAGTAAAACACTTGCATAAGTCTTTAAAGTTACATTTACTATTATTTAAAAATATATGCGTTTACTACTACTCAATAATATACAGCATTAGTATTCTTAAAATTGAGAGTTTCAATTAGAAAAAAATTATTCCCTTTATTTTTAATAAATTTTGTTACCTTTTATTAAAAATTTATTGATTAACATGAGGTTATTAATGAGTATTTTTTTAAGGCACTTTCCAGTAGAATATTTCCGAGGAAACAAACGTTGTGAATATAAGAAATACGTCACCACGTCTTTAAAATTGACCAAGGTAGAACAATAAAAGGAAAAGTAGAGTTCGTAGTAAGCTCTTTGTCTTAGCATTGAGAAAGTGAGCAAAAGGGAAGTCGGTATGGGGCACGAGCATGTTGTTATGAGTGGCCGGTCTATCGACATTGGTCCATAAAAGTCCATTGTAAGCTTGGGGTCGGGTCGTTCGATAATCGATACAAAGTTTCGCATGGGTGATATCGAATTCGGATATCCTGATTATCCGCGCGAATTCGCGGCTTAAGAATCGATGTTCGTCAAAGCTTTAAAAAAATTCGGACAGCCAGAGAGAGAGGCGGCAATTAGGTTCACTGGAATCTCTGAAAATTATGGATAAAAACCACATCATTCAAATTCCTCTGTCTAATGGAGAAAAACATTTCTCATCGCCTATCGATACGTGCACGCTTGCTGAATTTAATCTTCGTCTTTACATTTCCTATCGAATGATTAATTTCTGGTGTTAGTGGTTAAAGGATTTCAGGTTGGATTTTTCTAATGTGCTCTCAAGTTTCAATTTACTCGTTATTGGATGTTTCATTCTCATTAGCAAATTTGAATTTTTTATTATTCAAAAAATATATATTATAATTTATTTGTATGATGTCAGTCTCTTGATTTTTTTGGTAACCCTTTACACAATTTTAGAAAATCCATCATTTACGTTTTGAACCGGTAATACTCGTTTATCTTTGCATACCAAAGGGTTATTTTAACCGTGTATTTAAATAAATAAATTAGTAAAATATTTGAACGAAAAATTCGATAAGAAATATTATTGTTAGCAACTTTGAATTTTTTATCATTCAGGAATATAATATGTTAGTAAAATGTTTGAAGAAAAATTTCGAAAAGAAATGTCAGGCATTTAATCCTTATTGGACATGTTTCATTCTCATTAGCAACTTCGAATTTTTCATCATTCCGGAATATAATATGTTAGTAAATTGTTGGAAGAGAAAATTCGAGAAGAAATGTTAGGTATTTTATAATTAAAAAAAGAAGGATATTTCAGGACTTCGAATAATCAGAAAGTTAAATTGCATTTAAGGGTAGTTTCAAGAGACTGTTAATTAACAGAATAAAAATCACAGGAAGATTGAGCTATATTTTTTTTAACAACGCTGACTTGCAGCTTTTTGCGCTTAGCACGTGAAGACGATAAAATTCCATACTTACAAAGATCCTTGCAGTCAATATTATTCATAAAGTTTTACCACGCACTGTATCTTTCTAGAACGGAAGTAACTTGAAGAATTTTTATTCCTGACATTTTTTACTCGCACGAGAGTTCTGTCAAGAATACGAAACTGCTTCGTGTTTGCAAAGCAACTGTTTATTCGAGTCGTAACTCTCAGAGAGTTGAGCGATTCTCTCAGACAGTCACTCTCAGCGCGGTGTCCATTCGCGGGAGATACTCTCGAGAGCAACTCGCGATAGTTTTACTCTGAAAAGGACAGCTAGCTTTATGTTTGGCTCGATGTACGTACAACGACTCTGACTCGCGTTTCTTATGTTTGGCTCGCAAGAAATATCACGAGTTCTAAGAAGTTAAGGCCTAAAATTTTTCCCAGAGCAGTTGCGAGCGTACAGCGAGCAGAAATCGGGCAGGACGACTCGTCCTCAGTCGGTGTTTACCAGGCCGTCGAACGAGTGCCTCGACGAACGTCGCTTATACTGCGCGATTATAGTCTTGTAGGGAATACATCGAACAACGCGTTTTCGATTATACGCGGATTTCCAATCAATTTACGTACTTAGCATATTCGTTCGTGTGAATTAAGTGCCGCTGAATACAAGAAGCTAGTGCACCGAATTCAAGTACACAAGGAACAGCTCAGCTTGGGAGAAAAATCAAACGAGAAGCGTGTTTCTGCGAGCTACACAGCTATAGTTTCTTGTAATAAGATGTGTTATAGCTATGAAACAACAACAAATTAGGTTTTTTACTGTTGTCTCCCCGAGACATATACATATTCTATCCTTTTCTGGAAAAACACTGCCTCTTAGTAAACAACCAAGTCTTTATACACGACCTACTTCGTTTGTTATTATTCTAACGACAATGTACGACAATTGACACGCAGTACAGATGATCAGACTTCAGTTTTCCGTAAAACCGGGGGATGGTTACCAACTACGCGGACAGTCGACAGAACACTGTATACATATACATATACATATACGTTTAGACTGATATGTAAGATCATACTTTTTCCTCTGGCTTTCATAGTGGATACACAGTTAAGAAATGCAAATTCTGTTAGTCTTACTTTCTTATGGTATCCCTTTCATGACGATTATTTTATTGTATTTATGATAGCTTATTATAACTTTTATCATTTCGAGAATAATTAACTATTAGTTTCTGATTGCTTCGAATATAAGCATTGTGTCATCAAAGAATTCCTTGTTTCGATTAATTTGTCATTAATTATTTTTGATTTTTATTAAACACTAATGTACAACAATCTTTGTAAATAATACTCAATACGAGTTTCTAAGTGGTTAATTTACGAACAGATCATCATCCGAAGAAAACAAGACGGAATATAGTTATAAGTATGGTCATACTCTTACCTTGAACCGCATTTCTCATAACTTTCCCATCATTTCCGGGAAAAATGACAATTACATTTCTCGTTCCTTAGGATGCGTAGAATCATGCTGTAAAAAAATTTTTCGTTCCGACCGTATGCCAAAATTGGCCTTTTATTAACATCCCCCTTTCGTTTTAATAAATAATATTTTTCAATGTATTTTTTAACTTTTTGAAACTAAATGTAAAATAAATAATAGGAATCATTAAATATCGAAACAGGGCGTGAAATTAAATTTTTTCAAAATTTCAGACGCCTTTGAGTTACGAATATATATATTAATTCTTCATACAAATCATACAAATATGATTATTAAAATGCAATATATTGTTAGCATGTGAGAATTCTAAGGCTCCAGAAAATCATGGCAGAAGTCCAAGTATCAATTCAGAATCCCGTACGGAACTCGAAGGGAAAGTTAAACACGAAAGTGGAAATGAAAGAATCCGAAAGTCGAAGGAAGAAGTAGCAAGAGTCGTGATTCGAAGACGCAAAACTTACCACTTCTAAAAATGAAAATTCATGCCACCGGTACAACTGCATTGCACCTGGAATTTCTCGTCGGTACGTAGGAACGATACGAATCAAGAAACGTCAGGTTCTTTTGCTGCATTCGCCTAGCCACAGCTCGTTACAATTTCCTTTATTTTTCTCTCGCATCCTTTCGAAGGAAGTCGACAAATTTAATGTCACGTACCGTTCTGAAAAATGATCGCGCGATGAACTGGTCGATCCTGGGGCACGCGACGCCTTCGCGTTCCTCTGGATTTCGTGGCGAAGCCAATTCAAGTGTGAGACTTTATTATTTTTACGCAGAGCAAAGCCAGAGGGATTTTCGTTCTGGCGTCGATAAATTGATTTTCGATACGCGTGTAGCAATTCTACGTACTGTCTTGCACCTCCGACGTTAAATTAACGACGACCGTGTATATTTGGAACGTTCCCACTCTTCTTGTTCAAACGACGAGGTTTGAATAAATAGAAGTTTGCTTTGTTTGGCGATTCTTTGGGTCCAGGTTTGTCCGACGATTTGTTTGCGACTCTGTTCGTTTAGTGAAAAACTATCCTTTTGTAAAGTTTGCGTGGGTGGAGCTATCTTTTGGTTTCTACAAATACGAACTTTGATTGAGCGTGACTAAGGGCCACCCTTGCTCCCGAAGTAGGTTAAGGGAGTGCACCACCCTGAGGCGTCTAAAAATAGGCAAAGTTTGGGAATCTTTTTCGCAGGAAGCTTCTGAATAAAAAGCTTCAATTTTTTCGGAGATATAAATATAACTTTCAACTTCTTACGCTAATTTTTATAAAGAAAAATGTTACAAAATGGAGGAGTTATTTTGCTGAAACGTCAATTACTGGCCGTCACCACTGGCAGAGATCGGAACGCATGAAATTAAAATTTCTTTTTGGTTTATAAATAAAAATGTATTATCTACTACAGCTTACAGTTCTTCGAAAATTGTAATTATTATAGAAGTGGTGGCAGTTTAAAGAGGAAACGCCTTTTCTTACTAAAAGAAAAATCAACTTTAAACCTTTCTAAAAGATTAAATAACTGAGATATCGAAAAAATCTTAGGCTACATCGCAGGTAACACATTTTTACATTTAATTCCAATCCTTGTCATTAATGGCTGCCAGCAATCGATGTTTTAGCTATTAGATATTTCGTAATAACTCCATTTTGCAACATTTCCACTTTTTAAAATTTTGAGAAGAAACCCGAAAGTTACATTTATACCCTCTAAAACAATTGAAACTTTTCATTTAGTAATTACCTACAAAAGAAAATTCCCAAGTTTTTACCTATTTTTAAACGCCTCAGGGTGATGCGGCTTCTTAAAACTGTCCTTCCTTTCCTAATCCTCAAGAAAAGGGTAAAAATAATCCCACAGTCCTTGCGCAACATGCAGAAGCCAGTGACATTTCTCAAACTAAGAAAAAGTTAAGGCCTGAATTTCAAAACACTTGTGCCCATTGCAAAATTGCACGCCAAATCAGAAATCTTGTCTCCAACACGTCCAATGACTCAATTTCCAACCCTCTATGGACAGAACAGTTATAAATCCTCAATTCTCACATCTCCTTGCAAATATTTTTCATCTGCAGCCCTCACGTCAGTTAGCCTCCAAAATAAAGTCTCCAGCGACGATTTCAAGGGGTTCAGAGAAATGAGAGAAATGCATTCAGAAAGCTGGTGCATACCCGCCGAAGAAAGATATGATCAGCTGGAGTAAGTACACACGTGGCTGGGGACAGTGAACGCGAGGTTATTTCGATAATCGATTCCACGCGCCGTGTCGAATAATGGTTTACAGGATCGGTGATCCATCTTATTCCAGTCTAGCATGTAAACGACTCGGTACAGCGGACGGAGCTCGTAAGCCGTCCGTTCAATTTCCATCGTGGCCACGCTACCGGAGGCAGGAATAGAGTCGTGCTTGACAAACGTGTCAACGTAAACGGCGCAATCCACGCCGACGATTTCTCTGGACGTACAACACGCGGTGAAATCGAAGATCGGATCGACGCTGCGCGGCTTTCAAATTCGGGATTCAATCATCGGACACGTTACTTTATTGATCGAATAATTAAATGTCAGGCCATAAATTTGGGTCAACGTGGAAAACCACCGAGTAATCGATATTACAAATAACCGGGATCGGGGTTAAATATTAGTTTACGTTTACTGCCGTGTTTTGCATTCGTAGTACTTGCACGTCTCTTTCTTGTGGATTGTGCCAGGTGTTTGACACTTGCATTCGTGAACGTTTTTGTCGTTAAATAAATAATGGGATTTTTTAGTAGTTTCGTTGAAGAGAACTTTGCCAAAATTACGCGTGAATGTTTATAGCGAGTGACCGAGTTTCGAGTGTTAGAGAAGACGGAGAAGAATGTTTGGAACAAGTGCTTGAGATTAGGGTGTGAAGAAAAAGAGCATGACTATAGGAATTGTGTATGTAGTTCCTCTGAATCGAGCGAGAAGGGGGGTGAAGTAGAGAAAAATAGAATTTGCAGATAAAAAAAAAGTATATAGTGTGGAAGATGCGTGGGAGAATTAATTATTTTAATATACATATAGACTTATAATAAAATTGAGTAGCTTTGTCGAAAACCCTCATCTTCCTATAATCCATATTTTCTGTAATTTAGTTATAAAAATATAGCATATGTTTTCATATATTCTATTAGTTTCTCCTATCCTCAGGTTCCTCCTCTCATAATTTCACTTCTCAAGATTTCATTAATTTCTCAAAGATTTCTCAAGATTTCTTGAAAACACCCAATCCTCTATTTTCACATTCTATCTCTCCTTTCAATATTTTCCTCTATAGTCTTCAATCAATAGCTTTAAAAATAAAGTGTCCATCGACATCAAGTTATCGTGAATTAAACCATAATTCAGAATCTGGGAAAATAAAGTCTCGGTTAAAAATAAAAGAAATTATCATTAATTTAATACTATCTATACAGTACAAATATGAACGCGGTAAATATTACAATAATTGATAACGTCTCCCCATTATGTCATAAACTATTCATATTAGTCATATTACATTCTCTTGCCAGCGACGTAAGTCGAATTGCTCCCTCGCGATCATAACTACAAGAATAAATCTGAAGCAAGGAAGCATCAAGTATGTAATCCTGGACGTGTCCTTCAATTTTTTATTCTCTTTAAGTGACTAAAGATAGCACAGGTATAATACTCTCTCCCATGGTTCATACATGTGGTGCACGTTACTTTTTCCCTCCTTAGAGGGATTGTTTACTAACCACGAAACCTCGTTTGCTTGTTTAAAAACGAGTCCGAAATACCTGAGAAGCCCAGTGTACACAACCAAAGTAAACACGTTATAAATCGCTTATTTTAAACGAGCGACTTGTTAAGTTCCTTCGGCGGAGTACATAAAATGTAACGGGAACGGAAACCGTCGACAAACCAATTTCTCAGAATTTTATACAACGCGTAAGCGTCCTCTACGGTCGATTAGTTTAAAAAAAAGTTCTGCTAGTTCCTTGAAATAATTCCATTACTCATTCCGTGCAACTTGGTCTTGTTGTTGTTCTGAAAAATTATATTGCTTTACGGATAATAAAGTTTCGCAGTACGTAAAGGGTTGACAGGACACCGCTGCTGGAAACTTGGAAAAGTTAACCTGTTTAAAGTGGATGAAGCGTACAAAGTATAGGAAAATAGCTGCTGCGTTCAGTTTTACCGTGAAATCGTAACAAAATTGCATTAAGGAGACGGTATTGTTACGCACGGCGTTTTAACGATTATTCCATTGAAGCTTTTTTTTCTTCCCCTCCCATTAATAGACCGTTGATAGAAATTGACTTAACGACAAAGTCTAACAACGTCGATTTGTTCAACCTTCTACGAATGTTTGACACAATCACGCTCGAATATTGCATTCCGGAAACCATTTCAAGCCTAGCATGTCACACGAACACGTGTCCAATTGCGCTTAATTAACACGTTATCGAATGTTGTACGGTTAGGACGTATTGTAATTTTCATTGAAATACCAGTATTCCAGATTGCTTCGTGTCATTCCAACCGCTGGCATTTCATTACCAACATATTTCGTTCAACCGATACACCAGTTTTACACGTGCGAAAATTTCGCGTATTTACGAATTTCTAATCTATCTGACAAATAACATTTGTTATTTGAATTGTGAAAGGTAATTTGTGCGACCGCTTTTGCTATTTTTCGTGTGCACGTCAAATGTAGGAATTTCATCGTTAATATGTTATTTTATTACACGGTTCTTAGTTTTATCGTCAACATTCTGATGCTTCGTTTCGCTATTTAAAGGCCGGTAGTTTTCGAGTTTACAACCAACTGTAGATTTATTTCTCTCACTTACAATTAATCGTTTCACTCAAGTTTCTTTGTTTTACTAGGTACTTGAAATTCGGTGCATGAAGCAAGTTTCTCTTTGTAACTGGTAGCTTAATTTATACTAGTTAATGAAATGCTGTTTCTGTTTTAATATCGTGCACTTCAGAAATAACTTTCGTATTTTCAAGTAAATTATAGAAACTTCTACAAGTGATATATACCAATATTTGATCGAACCACGTTAACTAAACCAAATCAAACCTTCTTATACAGCATACAAATTGTAACAGAAATAGGTTTGCCAAACTTTCGGATCCTATTCTACTCTTTCTAAGAATGTAAAAAGGTCATGTGAACATAGGTCCGGAAACTATTCCTTTCCGAGATACAAGCACTTTTCGTTAAATAAGGAGTATGAGTCAACCATTGCGCAGGCATATCAGCCGTAACGTCTACGTCTAGTTTTATTCGTGCTAAAAGATTGTTCGATTTTTGTATACTTTTATCATATACATCTCATCGGTATATCATGTATAATATTATTAAAACAGTTTCTTTAATGTAACAATCGTTCATATTACATAGATTCTTAATTTTTCACCCGATTCGTTAATAACCATTTCTACGTAATATAAAATTAATTACACAATTTATAAATGTATTTTATGCATTTTATTAATTTGTTAGAAGAAATTTATAATTAAAATTCTGTTATTAATTACAGAAGCGAATATTCTTTGATTTTTATACCAAGTAAGTGGTTCAAGCAATTGGACGAGATCAATTGGAATTGCTAGTGATGGGTTACTTATGTACTTCCAAATGATATATTGTATAGGCTTTGATTGGCATTACCTTGGTCATCTCCTAATCTATCGTTGGCTCGTATACAGACGTCAATCGATCTGGTACGTGGATTGCTATAATGAACGCTTTTGACACTGTTTATCGATGAAGCTTGCCACTTCGATGTCGATACCGCAACAATTAAATACCACGAGTAATATTCTGATAATAGCATTGGCAATTGTCCGCATATATGTTAGAGCAATATTGTATGTATTAAAAAAGTAAGAGAAATATTAGATTGAAATTAGAAGAGAAAAATTAAATTCTTGAATTTCGTTTAATGAAAAGTCATTCAAATTAACTGAAATATTGCGAAATTTATAATAAATTGAATAGGATATTTTGGAGTCTTTAATGGTCAGAAATGGAATATACGTCAATTCTACTTTCTGTTATTTAAAAAGTACGCGTTGGAGCTTTTGCGAGCTTTTAAACTCGGTGACATTCATTTTGTTCTAGACTATCTTCAGGATATTGTTTCCACATATACTGTATATCGAGAAATTCGCACGACAGGAGCAAAGATTCAATTATTCCGATAGTTTCGACGTGCTAAATTGATATCGAAAAAAGCGCCATTGGTGTCTTTTTTTCAAGTTCCATGTTTATGTGCACAGCTAGGACACACAGGAATAAATTGTTGAAATTTTCGCGGAGACAGTTTCACGCGGGTTATTTTCATCATTTTCATTTATTCAACCACTATTACGCATGAAATGCACTCTATAAAATGTTCCCAATATTTATTGGTAGTCTGCAAAGGAAAACCCGCAAATGCTGAAAATAATTTTATCACGAGTGTGTACTATAGTCTCGCGTGGTAAATATGAAATTATTTTGCATGAGTTAAAATTAAATAAAATTTGGAAAATTTAAAATTATTTCGAAATCAATTTATCATGATTTCAAATGGTTTTCCGTCCGATACCTGAATAATGAAACGTTGCAAAAATTAATGCCTCGCAATTTCATGTAAACGAAAAGTGGTGATATCGTTTAATTTTGTACGACACAAAATTAACAAAGTATATTCCTTTTATAAAATGTTTACGAATACACTTGTGTCACTTAAATTTTTTAATCTTCAATTTCAAGTTAACAGAATTTCTGTGTATACTCGGCTTTAAGGAAAGTGGTTCGCTGGAAATGGGTAAGCGTTAAGCTGTGTCTTAAAAGGTATAATGAAAGAAAACACTTGGCAAATGTAAAAAAAAAATTGTAGTAAAGATGTTCATCGCGTAATTATAACATTTTATGCTCGGAACGTAGCGCAGATATTTATCCTTTGACATGCATGAAGCTTAAAACAATTGGAGCTTTCTTACCCCGAGATGTGTATCTAATTTTCTCTCTTTTCGCGTTGATCGTGCCGAAAAATGCCGCGGTGTGAGCGGGAAAAGAGTAATACGCCTTGGGGCCGCGGAAAATCGAACAAAACGCTCCTCTCGCCGCGAAATTGCGTTAAAGTTTAACATATTCCCTTCAAAACGTGGATGAATGTATACAGTCGGGGACAGAAATATGTAGACACCCTTCAAAACAGAATAAATTTTTCAAAATTTGACTTAAGCTTTTTTAAGCAGTTAGAAGTTTCGAAAGATTCGTCGAAATCGGTTCAAAGCATCGAAAGATGTAAGAATCTTTAGATTTATTAGTCATAGGCCGAAAGTCGATTTTCACCATTTTTAACCGTTTGCAACACATAGCAACGTTAACCGATTTCGATGAAATTTGCAGCATGCATATAACTAGCATAAATCTACAAACCGTATTTTTTAAATTTTCATCACGGACTCGGATACAAAGGTTGTAAAAAGCGATCTCCGCTATTTTCCTCGCAATTCCGAACAATTGCAATTTTTTCACAAATTTTATCA
>NW_017100692.1:264430-280250 GCF_001263275.1 Habropoda laboriosa | reverse complement strand
GTGTAGTAAACTAATCCTTGTAACTTCTTAAAAAAGCTCAAGTCGTTTGGTCTAATTTTGAAAAAGTTATTCTGTTTTGAAGGGTGTCCACATATTTCTGTTTCCGACTGTATATCGCGAGAAGCACTTGGTTTTTTGCCGCCTTTTTGCATATGCACCCAATGCCCCAAGCCAGCTTTTCATCACCTACGCGAAGTTGATCGGCCAATAAACTATCTCTACTCGCCGCTGTAAGATTATCACCACGTGCTATATTAACGCTGAAATACGTCGATGCCACTTAAAAGTTATTGTTAGCTCGTGAGGAGCTTTTAACGTAACCAAATTTTATGGAGAAATTGCTTGTTACTGGGGTGAAAAAATTGTCGATCGGTATAAGTAGGAACAAGTATGAAGATTAGTTTCAAGCATATGGAATATCTATTAGAATTCTATGTTCACTAACATCCTGAAGTGATAACCTCCGATTTTGAGGAAATTTTAGTATGTGGTAGATCTCAGAAAAATATTCGACAACTATTTTCTTTTTAAATTCAGGGGTAGTAAACGTATTCACTCTAATAGCTCGAAACCTATTAGAGACAGGAATGGTATAAATGAACGAACCTTGTATTTATTATTCTTAATTTTTTTATTTCTTATTTTTCAAATTTGTTGTTAAAAAATACAAAATTCGTCGATATACTCTTCAACTCGTCAACTATTCCCCTATGTCTAATACTTTTCGAGACATTAGACTAACTATATTCTATACCTCCAACTTTGAGAGCGATTTTCACCCCTTCACTGTGGACGATTGTCGAATATTTTTTTGAGAAATACTATATACCAAAGTTTCATCAAACTCAGTGATTATCGCTTCGAAATGCTCCCTTCCAAGGTATCTCTTCTACCCAAAAATTCGTCTCTCCTGTCTCTCCGTTGAACAAAAAAACTATCACATCCACTCACGTGTCATAGACTAATAAGAAGTGTTAACGCAGCTTCCCGCGCTTCTTGTTGGTTGGAAGGTCGGGTTGGCGTTGGTAATTATTGCACGTGTATGTGCCAACTACTTACTGTCGCGATGGTGATTGCACTTTATTTATGATGTCGATTGTTGCGGACTGGACCGCGCTGGTGTATTAAGAATATCGAGTATCGCGTGTTAGAGCGCTCAAAGTGGTGTCAAATGTTTCTGTGTATATCTTAGAATCTGCTCGAATGTCGTGAACTGACTGTATATCTATCATTTCGTCAAAATGGGGAGTTTACCTTGTTGGCAAATCATGGGCCCTTCACCCCCTAGAGCCGTCCTCCTAGGCCCTCGTGCATTCCCCCGTGTGGTAGAGTAGGGCGTTGGCAGAGAGGGAGAGACGGTCCCAAACGGGGGTGTCAGCCCCGCGTGGCAATCTTGCCGAAACGTCGACTTTACGGGTTTATGGCATGTTTACCGTTACTGAGCGCGCAGAAGGAAGTTCCGGCTTACTATGTGGCCCGCAGAAGTGGAGAATTTCCGCGGCCATCAGGTAATAAACCGGATTTGCCCTCTGGCTTGAATAGGCTATTTTTATCAGAAAACTTGTAGAAAAACTTCTCAAAAGTAACGTCGCTTGGAATCCATGCCATAAACCCCTGTTGGTTAAACAAGAAGTAACACGTTAGTTCTCGCGTAATAGTAAAAAGGCGTGCATCAATCCGTGCTTGAATTATTCGACACGGTGCGTTGAAATTTTCAGAAAGTTCAACGAAGCGATACCGCTTGCAAAACTACTCCGCGCCGCACAGCGGAACCGGGTGCATCTTTTATTACGTGAGGGAAATCAAAGACGTAAACAATTTATTTTTCTGACCCGTGGCAGACGCTCCGGCTGGATCGGCGTATCCTGGATTTATCTAGACTGCCTTTGATATACACGGGGCGAGCCATCGGGTCGTTAAAGTTCGCCGTGGCGTGGATAGGGGACGCACGATTTCATCGTACGAACAGTGGAGGAACACCGGAAATCTCTGGCCGATGCGATGGTGGAATGCGAGCGCGAAAAAATAATACGCCTTCGGCCATGCGAAAAGAGTAGCGTATTCCCCTTGTTGCGTGGCCAGGAAAGGGAAGAGAAAGAGCAGCGTACTGCAAATATCGCGGCAAAAAAAAAGAAGAGAAAAAATGCATCTCCTGTGCCTTCCTACCTTTTCTGTTCGCTAATGGTAGTGCGCGGAGACGGGCCGAAATATGTGGAAAAAGATATTGCGAAAGATGCATTCGAACATTTCTCCGTGTGACCGTTGATTTACTTGCTGCGTTGTTCTGGTGCTTAGAACTAACTGTAAGCCTAGAGAGAAACGTGTTGAGAAATATTTTGTTCTTCGTTGAAATCGTGTGAGTTATACAATATGGTGCGTGTTGAAGAAAGTTTTATGGGGAATTTGTTGGAATGGTCGAAGCGATTTAAAAGGTTAGAGAATATTTTTTAAAACAGACCACCTAATTATCTTCTCTATTTAGCTAATGTGGTACGAAAATATTTTTATACATAATTTACATATTATTAACATACATAATTTCAATTGTTTCAAAGGGTGAATAAAATGGAAAAAAATATTTTTTTTATGAAAGGAAGTTTCACGTTTAATTAAAAATTTTAGAGTTCCATGTCATTTTAAGATTATACTTTATGCACTTCAATGTCTGTTACAACCATAAGCGGTCTTGAAAAAAGAAAAACAGAAAAGATGGCATTTGTAAAATAATTATTCTGCCATCTGATTCATACTTTGAAACAATTTAAATTACGTATAAAAATTTTCTAGTACCGCTGTATCTAGAGAAAATAACTAGGTAGCCTGTTTTAAGTGGGCCACCCTGTATGATGTACATACACTACCGGCCGGAAGTTCACATCGATATTGAATCTGCTACTAATTCTTTACGGATTTGAAATTGATGTGGAGATCAATAGCACTTTACCTCATTTCGATTGATTTGAATGATAAAAAATTCATTAAGAGATTCTTAAAATTGCTAACTTTTTTCTGGAAATTTTCATGTAACTTACAATGCACAGTGATTCCAAACATTTGGCCGGTGGTGTATGTTAAAAAATGTTTGATGTGGCATATACTTTGGAATAATCGAAATGGTTTAAAGGGTCAGAAAATATCTTTTAGTAATATAATAATTCCTAAGAAGTTAAAATACACGTTCAAATTTATTTTACATTCCTGACTATTTGTCAGACGAATAGAAAATTTCTTTAAATACAAATCGTCTAATTTTAGACGTAAGATCATATTCAAAGGTTTCGTGAATATTGAATGTAATTCTCCTATTTCTCGTTTAAACGTTCAACGTTCCGGTCAATGATCTTTAAGCGGTTGTTTCACCCTTTTAAACCATACAGCAGCAAAAGCAAAAACTTGGCGTGTAGTATTTTTCAGTAGTTCTTTTCGTGTGACCTTTTCTTAACCGGAAAGTCTTTTCAAAGCACAAGAAATAAACGTAAAATTATTGCGAATACTTCTTTAAAGGTAACCGCGTGTCACCTAACAGATGATCAATTTTGAAAAGAAAAGATAGCGTCAAGGATACCCTGCAAGAGGAAATTGCGACGATTTTAGGCGAATGACAAGTTGACAACACGTATAAAGGCCTACATGTCATATAGTATAGCTTACAATATTGAATGACCATAATGTAACAAAGTAAAACTCATATATCAGTCATTCTGACAGTTCGGAACGTGGCGCTAAAAGGAGTATCGAATTCTGCTCTTTACGCAATCAAATTTCCATGGTTCACCTCTTGGCTCTTTTCTACGTGCTGGAAAATTCCGAAACGTCACTTTCTTTACCTTGATGAAACGAACAGAGCGTTATACGTCATAATTCTTTAGAAAACTTTCTTCAGTTCCCAAATTGCCTATTTTTATCATTATACGCTGTTTCTATAAGCAGTTTCTCAAGTTTAGTCCACAGTTTCCTTCGGATTATGCAAAAATTTTCACATTTTTTCCACGGTCGAAGTAATCTCTCAATACACGATACGTCTTTAATAATTTCGTTCAGATTATTTCAATACTTAATAAAAATTTCAATCTTTCTTCTCATATCGAGGTATTCTCTCAACACGCGATATATTGCCATACACTGAAACTTTATTTTCAACAGTTTACACATACGATTGCTAATACACAGTTTATTGCAGTAATCGTAAAGGAAGGGAAAGATTAGCTTGTTAAATATGAATGCGAAGTATACACTTACTGTCAGTGTTACGTGCACAGTGATAAACAAAAGGGGTAAAAGCCATATTTAAGACGGCAACGAGGCTACGTTTGTACGCTGCGCGATATAACAAATCACATTACTCGTCAAAGAAGGCTAATTGCTCGTAGGGACTAATTACCAGGTACGAAGTCGCACATAACGATATTTTTTATAAAGACAGCAGTCGGCCCGAGGAAATTTCGTTTGCGTGCATGCCACCGTAATTCCCTGTTACCCTAAATGTTTCTCCACGTTCATCTCTGGTATTATATTTCTCTAATAGAAACAAATAAATGCAAACGTATTCTACACTTTGGAAAATAGAAGAAAAAAAATAGAAAGGATTTTTGTAGGAACAATTTGATTAACCCTTTCACTGTTATTGGCGCTTCGAAAATTTGCTAGCACAGTGCCCTTGGCGTTTTTTGGCACACTTTCACCTTAATTTAATCCTTAATTATTGCTCTATGCGCGTTTCCATCTTAATTTGATGAAGCAATTTATAAGTGACAAATTTTTGCTTTTAACTTTTCAATTTTTAAAAAATTTTTAAACGTCCAAGCATTCATCGTGTCTGCCACTAAAATCTGCCGTCGTGAGAGGATTAAATGGAGAAAAAAATCCGCGTGCACATTTAGAAGTGTTGAAACAGAAAAGAATATCCGACGAAAAATGGATTCACAGTCGAGGCACGCAGGCGATCAGAGGGCAACAATTTAGAACAGACGAACGCTTCGGTTAAATCGACAGCTGTCAACAAGTTTCCCTGTCACTTGGCCCCCTTACAACAAACCATTTCGTAGGCACCACTGTTTTATCTCTTACACAGATGTCCATGACACGTTTCCGATTTATCGTGCTGGATTCGTGATCTTCGCCAGCTGAAATGACCAAAATCTCAACTTCATAGAAGTAGAACGAATCGCCGCATGTGAAACATAATTGAATGAGCAATCATCGTCAGATATTGTCAATTTTCGTGATTCGAGAAACTACAAATTCTTTTATACCGCAACTCTACATATATCATCGTTTGCTATTTTTCTTTTCTGGTGTACTTGGAAATTTTTTAATAAAATAGCAATCAGTGTTGTCCTTTTCAGAAAGGAAAATTTTAAGGTAAATACGTACAGGGAGTAAAAAGGAGTAATTGTCGTGGCTTCAGGTATCGTTGTACATTTATAAAAAAAAACTTTGCGGCAAAATTGTTCGTAACAATGAAGATTAATGTTAAATTTTTTCACATCGACGTATTCGGCTCGACAAAAAGAGAAAAAGTTTGGAAAAAGTCATATACTGCAAACAAATAATTCTCGAGATAAACGTGACATTACAGTAACCTTTTTTACACCCTGTACATATGTCCTTGAAAGTGGTCAGCATATTTCGAAGCTGGAATATGGTAAGAGTAATGGGTCGAGATTGCATCGAGAAAGCTTTGAGGCAAGAACTGCTCCACAGAGTGTTATTCAGGTACAGAAATTTCGAAACGTGTTTCACTTGTATTATGATCGATTGAATAATGTTAATAACAGCAGAATTCCCAAATAAATCTTTAAATTTGAGAATACAGTCATTTTCTTTCCCTTTCGAAGTTAGCAATGAAACAACCAATCGCTAATTATCCAAAATCAATTAGCGTAAGTAAGAATTACCGTTTCACAGAATTGAAAGTAATAAGAATTAAAACCAATGAATCCCCTCAACTTCCCGGGTCTCGTTAAACCTGCCCTCAAGAAATTACAGAAAATAATTCCTCATCCTATAGTCGAATACTTCAACCAATTGGACATTCATATTACAACCCTAACGCGAGCATCGAATGCGCTATCCGCGTGATTCAAAGCCGTCAGACACCGATGGTTACTAAAAATACACCTTCTATACCACGCATAAGTCACATCGTTCAGTTTTCACGTCCCATATATTCTCGTTTCACGGTTTTTCACACGTGAAATATTCAAAGTCGCGAGCTATGTCATTTTCCAACACACCGGTGATTTATCCCCTGTTCGTTGCGAACATCGTCCAAGTAATCGTTAAATTCGGTGCCTTTCCGTCAGCCGGTGAAACGGTATTCTAATTAACCAATGTTCCTCTTTCATTGCCGCGGGCACACCGTGCTGGGTTGTAGTTGACAACTCTGGCCAACACCCAGACAACCAACTGGTGGCTGGTTATCTTTTCAAGCACGAACAGCTATTTAACGTTTGTTGTTTTCAATTAGATCGTCCGCGTGTCGCGTGCTGTGTCCCCAGGACCGACGCAACCGTACACGCCTATAATTAATGAGTCTGAACGGGGTTAACTGGCCGCATTGAATTTCACAGGGGCGCGTGATGTGCAATTTCGAACGTCGATCCGTACCCTATAATCGCCAGCGTGTACACGTTCTTCTCCGTTCCACTCTCTCTCTCGACGGACGAGCAGCGATCATTTAATTCGGTGAATTTCAACGGCCGCGTATTATGAAGCATTGGATTTACCGTGCCATTTTCTTCTCCCACGATATGACGAGAAGGATGGTTTCGGACTCGTTGTCACTTTTCGGTTCATTAACGGCAATTTTTATCTACGTTTATGATTTCGATGCGGAGGGTTCTCTTTTAATTATGGTCTGACATCGAGATGAGCAGAATTAGGTGATCCAGAGAAAAAGAACATTTTTTACGAAAATACAGTAGTCTTCAAAGTTTTCAGGTAAAAGTCATGCTGACATCTTTAAGAATTCATATACACTGTATCAATTGTATATTTATTGTATTTACGTATAAATTGCGGTTTAATTTTGTTCAAAAGTTACGTGAAATTCCGAATTAGTTGTTTCAGATAAGTTATTTTTTACGTTATCACAAAAATACAGTCATCTTTGAAGTTTTCATATAAGAGTCGTTCTAATATTTCTAAAGATTCGTACACATAAATCTTTTATATACTACACAAAACTGCAATACATTATATAAATTTTATATTGATCGAATTTGCTTATAAATCACGTTATAAAGGTCTTATCGGCACATGAAATTCAATTAGAATAAAATTTTTCGAAAATTTACTCTCTCACCTGTACTGTATTTAACGTATAATATTTTGCAGCGTATCGAGCTATTTTTCGCAGATAATCCTGCAGAACAAAAATACTCCTTTGAGCAATACAAAATGGGAAAAGCCTTGAAGGGTAACTGATGAATTACGATCTCTCGAAATGAAAATTGCACACTCATCAGGATCAACCTGATGCGGCTACGTGTACGTGTTAGATTAAAAAAATAAATAGGCCTTCGGACGGGACCAATAGAACAGCTCGAAATTACTTGCAAGCTGGCGATACTCGAAGCAAGGCGAGCGGAAAGGTTAAAAGAAAAATGATCGGCGTACTGAAGTAGAACAACGCCGCTTTAGAAACGTTATTTACCTTCAATTCCAGCGGAGCTGATATGCAATACACAATAGGAAATCGTTCTCCTGAAAATTTAAAGTTATCGGTCTCTGATACGAGAATACGTGGCTTTTTTTTTTTTTTTTTTTTTTTACTTTTTCTCTCTGATTGTTTGTTCTCCTTTCCAACCTACAACGAATAACATACACAGATATATACAGGTATACAGACGAATGATTTCATGAATGTTCGTACGAGGAAGATTCGTTCAAATAATTTAATAGGTACAAAATAAACACAATCTCTTATCTTATAAAAATTGTGTTGTACTATTACAGATTACGGTTGAGATACGACTAAAGCAGATTATATTTCCAAGAAAATGTTCATTTTAAGCTGTTGAATAGTCGCTGTCGTTCAACTCTCCTCTGCACGATTAAATAATTTAACATGAAGATAACTAACATATCTCATATTTCACTGTTGGTAAAGTAGACTTTTTAACCCTTTCGCTGCTGCAGATTTTAGTACGTGACATACGATAGATGTTCACTCGCGGCTGCAAAATTTTTCGTTTCGCCGTTTTAAAATTGAAAGAAAATTTACAACTTATCGTTTTCAAGTTTATTTCGTTAAATCAAGGTGGAAGTGCTCAAAGGACAAAAATTAGGGATTAAACTAAAGCGAATGTGTGTGTCAAAAGGCGCGATGTGCTCGGCGCGAGCAAATTTTCAAAGAGCCTATCAGCAGTGAAATGGTTAAGATAATCATTACGTATGCTGAGTGAAACGACTTGGTAAACAATTTCTAGCGTGCATCCGAGAGTGCCTTCGCCAGCGTATTTTTATAGCGAACTATGTAACGAAGTATCGATTCTCGAGTAAATAGGAAGACATTAGAATGTTCCAGGTAATTTATATTAATGCGCTTAGTTACAAGTTCTTGTTACCGCGTTGACATGATCATGTCCACGAAGTTACACAGTTTAAAGTAAGGAACAATCCGCAAACTTGGACGACACTTCACCATGCGAAAGTTACGCAGTATACAAACACACATTTCGAGCGGTCGATGTTGCTTCCTACACTTTCACTGATATTTACAGTTCATAAAATCTTCTTGATCCTTACTTGGAAACTTTTTTACTGTAGTGGCACCGTGTTCGAGGCTCATTGATGACTTTCTTTAGTACTCTTCTCTTTTCATATAGGTACTCTTATCTCTGATTATCAGAATTTTACCGGGTTTCAACTGAATACGCTGTACAATCTTTGCGATTACTTTATCATCAAGCGAGTGTGATTTATTAAAATATAAAAATTTCTGTCTATTTCTATTCTCGGTTTATTCTCGTGTCTGCAAATTTAGGCAAACGTGAGATAACAAATTGTTATAGAAATATATGAAATACTGCAAATTTTAAAAATATTCGAGCAAGTAGATTTGTCTGAAAGGTATTTACATAGCTGAAATTCTCGTTCCAATACACACAACTCTTCCATTTAAAGCCCTGTTATAATGGGAACCTTATTTTCTTAAGGAGGAGCCTTAAGGGCGTTATTTTCACCCCTTAGATCTACACGGTAGTCGATAGAATAAGTACATGTCGAATATTTTTTGGAGTAGGTACAATTCTAGGTAAATCGTACATTTTGAGTGATGTCGCTTGTTAGTTGGCACACCATGTGCAAACATAACGTATTAAACATCATTCGAGATTACAGGTATATTGAAGAAAAATGACGGTATATCATGAACCGGTATTATGTATAGTATACGTATAATAGAGACGTTTTTCTCAATGGAACGGGAAAGGTTCGGATGAAAAATGCCCGGGACGAAAAGCGAAGGAAAAATTATTGTTTCGCAACGCATGGTGTGATGATATTTATGATTGTAGATTTTGGGATAAATTTGTTTTAGTGGACCAGGAAAATGGGAGCAGCGTTAGACGTAAAAAGTTCATCTCTTGGAAATATCAGTAATGTATGCATTGTGTATACTTCTTGGTATTTGAAGATTTACAACTTCAATGTAATAATGATTCGAATGAAAATGCAAAGCTTTGTATTAAAAAAAAAAATCCTTAAAATGAGAATGCAAAGCTTTATATTTTAAAGATATTTCTCGTAAAGGAAGCTCCGAATAATGTTCACTTATACAAAATACTTTACTCTCCCCAATGATCAAAGCCTGAAACTTGAAAATACCATAAAATCTCATACTTCACCGTTCAGTTTTTAAAGAGCAGTTTTCCTCGGAAAAAACTTAAAAAAAAAAACTTAATTTCCTCCACAAATATCCAAAGCTGGAGTAAAAAGCTTCGACAATATTTTCCTTCACCTCATCAGCCGCGTTTCATCAAGACCTTCCACTTTTCATCAAAATCCTTCATCGTCCGACACTGAAACATTCGTTCCTTGACTGGTAACCTCTCCCTTAACGATTCCCCCTAATACCACAGCTAAATCATGCTCCTAATCAGTCAGGTCGAAGGTTCACCGTTACAAAGTAGGAATAAAAAAAGAGGGAGAAAGGAACCGATCAGAACGGAGTGTCGTCGGTTTTTCCTTCTCTGCGAAGGTAAAAATGGCTCGCACATTGTGGCTGGCGTTCAGCCGTCCGGTGATCCCTACTATAAATTCGCCGGATTACGAACTGGTATGTGGCGGCGTCGGTGAATGTCGGTGCAAGGTTTCGCTGGCCACCTTTCTGGAACCTGGTTTCTGAAAATACGGGCTGTGCACACTTTGTCTTCCGTTAAATGACACCCGGATTGACCGAGAGGGCCGCGCTTTTAAAGCAGTCGCCGATAAACGAAACCCAAACAAAGGGTCTCCGATCGGCCACAATGAGAATGCGACTGTACAATTTTTTCCTATTTCCGCCCTTTTATGTACCTCTACTTTCTCCCCTTATTTCATTGTATCGTTCATTTAAGCCCGTTCGCTTTTTGTTCGTGATTTGCGCGTGAAACGTTTTCAAGCACTCTCGAACGCGGCGCCGTTTAATAGAGCTCGAAGACACGCGATAACTCGACCGACCAGAAGTTTCGGGACTGAACTTCTATAATGAGTCTGTTAAAGCTGCGGAGTTAATGGGTATTAGGCGTTATTGGAGCGTTCGAGTAGCTACCGTTTAATTCCTCCTTGCGTCTTTTCTTCTTTCTCTTAGTTTTCGTCTCTCGTTTCTCTGTTCACCGTTGAAATTTTGGAGATTTGTTAAATTGACTTGTACATGTTATAATTGATGTTTCTAACGTTCTAGTATTTTTGGAATAATTATCTGTTATTAAAAATATTGGAAACGTTAATATTCAAAATAAAAATATTGGAATTGTAATAATAACAGCATAAAAATATCCTCGTTGCCCTGTTCCCAATTTTTCTAATCACATTGATTTGTTTCATTAAAAGATTCATTTTATTACCGGGGATTTGATGGAAGGACATACACAAATTGCAATTGATATTTCGAATATAGTAGTTAATATTAAAAACATTGGAAGCATTGATATTCGAAACAGCAAAATTATTCCAATTTTAATAACAACACATTTTGCAATTTTCAGATACAAAAAAATACAACAGCATAAAAGTATTTCCAAATTGTTACTTTAACAATTGAAATTGCAATTCGATATTCCTGCTTGTAATTTCGTAAAATTCGTCGTACCGTGGATTTACTTGTCTGTCATAAAGTTGTTCAATCGTATAATTCGCAGAACCAGAAACAAACTAGCAATTTCACAATGTTTCAATGTACACGTACACGTATGTACATAGGAGAACAAGAATGAATTTGGTGCTATCGGTATGAGGTATCGCGGTTTCCTTTATTATGGAATTGGAAGTTGAGTGCAGGGTATTCTGTACGGTATGCAATCGTTATAATCAAGAACGATAGGTGGTGGAGGCTACTAGCTCTTCATGTAGCCATTTAGGATCGTTATATAGGCGCACACCGAAGCCTGACTCAAAGTTACGGTCTGCTGTTAATAATTACATTAAATAGACATGCGGAGACCGTGCCTCGCGCTTCCCTTGGGCCACCCTCGTGGAATTGAGTTTTTAATTAAACGCGCACCCCACTCATCGGTCAACTCGCGGTCTGGATTAACGAATTTATTGGCAAATCGTGTTACACCCTCCACGTGAATTTTCTATAATTAGAGTGTCTTTTAGGTTGTCAAAATTTTCCTACGCCAGGATGTTCGCCGTAACGATCCTTGTGATTTCTTACGCATTTCCAATAATCGATAGAAAAAAAGGTCACAAATAAAAATTAATTAGCACTCAATCCGCAACAAATTACCAAAACACTATTTCTATTATGCAGTAAAAAATCATGGTCACCTTCACTCTTTTGAAAGAAATTCAGCGACATCGGATAAAGTTACTTTTTTTAAAGACCTTGTTTGAAAAACCATTCTTAAATGTAACAAGTATCGAAGAATTAGTGCTCCAAGCGCGCAGCATTTTTTGGACCGAAACCGCCATTGAAAATGAGTTGGAGTTCTTCAGCCCCCGTTAAATTCTTTCCTTTTCCATTGCTTACGTATGCAACACTCAATTGAGAATTTCTTATTTCTGAATTTTTTCATTCAGCGAAAGTTACATCAAATAATTACTTTTCACCATTTCTAAGTGCATTCCGCTCCGTTAAAAGTACTAAAATAATTTTTGCCAACTTTCCCACGCAAATACTCCGTTGTGCGGCTGATAGCCACCTTCCAGGAAGGATTAGATATAATTCGGTCGGAAACCCTAACCTACCCTATCTTAAATCCATCCTTTCCCTTGTACATCCTAGGCCTACCTTTATCCTATAATTAACTCTAGCCTACACCACTCGTCCATCACCCCAAGCACGTAGCCTGAAGTGCATCCTGAAATTGTAGCAACGTAGCTCGGACAGAAACATTTTCGATGGCCTATCGGTGGACGGGTGCATGGCAAATGTCCATTTTTATTACTTCGTTCGACGGGAACCAGGCGACAGCGATATCGCGATGTACTTATGTGTCGAGGAGATACGTCCCAGTGGAAGATGAAAGGGAATTTTTACGAGCAATCTCGAATCGCGCATAAAAGCGGCATGTTTCTATGTACATACATGCATACATATCGAACGGGAACAAAGTTATAGAGGAGAGTCGTGAATAAATTGAATTATTCGCGAGACAGGATAGCACAATGGCGAATCGATCTTTCAATACGTTGCATTAGTTTCGCAAACCTTTTACGGCCTGGAAGTACATGTTTGCCAGAGGTTTTTATGGAGCCTGAGGGTAGTACTTATTGGCATGTTGACAGGAAGATTTGGAGAAAAATAAATCATCTATTGAAAAATGATTTCTCTCCTCTGACATTAGAAATCGAAATTGTTCAAACATTGAACACTTCTATTAACCATCTCGTGAGCAAATTATACATTTTTTTAAATCTGTTATTTACACGTGTGTCACACTGATCGCGAAAGGGTTAAAGGAACACTATTAATTTCGACAAAAATTGTACACAATTGCGTCCTTCGTTAATATTTTCATTATCACAAAGAATACAGATTTTCCAAGATTTTTTAATTCGTTTGGATAATCGAGAATTTTCTGAATAAATTTCTTTCAGAACCTTTTCGTTTCTTTAATTTCATTGCTTCACAGTACTACACGGCGCGAGCGATAATTGCTGCGCAAGTTGCAACATCTGATTTTAATGAATTCTGAAACATCAACGAGCATCGTATTGCACAAAATTTGTAATTACGAATTTCATACCTGAAAGATATTTCGTTGGCTTTATTAGCGTTAACAGTTATCGCTTCCGTCGAATTCTACTTGTATTACAGTTGTTACGCATAACGTTTACTATTGTACATTATATATTTTGACGAGAGAGTGGAATATTTTTCAATGACAAAAATTACGCGTAATCTGGTTTCATGGTGGTGTATGAAAATCGACAGCGAACAAGTTGAACACACTTATCTAGATTTTATATACAGCGTGTGGTGAGGATGGAATTTGCAAGCACTAGTATGAAACTCAATATTCGTCGTTCGTATATTTCAGCGTGTGCATGCATTGCCGATAAAAATGTTCCCGAAGAGTGCGTTTGTAAAGAAAGGAATAGTTATATGAATTGCAGAAAAATACTTAACGAAACACGGTGTATACAGAGAAATTACGAAAACATCCTGGGAAATTCATGACGTCAACGTGCACGATAATCATTTATAATTCTTTCTGATTAAAAGGGCGCCGCGCTATTGTTACATTCCTAATTTGCCTACAAATACAATTTCACGTATAATTAACAGGATATTGAATATGTCACGATCGCAAACGAGCTAATTTAATATTTAACTGGAACTTCGTTTAAACAGGGAAAATCAAGCTCGTTCCGATGAAAGATCGACGATATTGTAAGCAAACAAAATTATATTATCCGAAGCAAGTCTGATTGAACCCTCTTTTGTAACTGAAAAACGGTTAAACTCGAATCGCGACAAAGAACGGTAATTTAGATCGACGAGATACGATAAGAACACGTGAAAAGAAATAACTCTAATATTTAAATCGCATCTGAGTGAAATAGGAAAAATTGTTCGGCGAAGAAACTTTAGGGAGTATAGCGAGATAAAACGAAAATGCTGTAGTTCAATTATAGTTCGCTGTTCTTTCGGCGATCGTTATTTCACAGAGAGGCTACAAAACGCGGCGTCGCGTTAAAGAGCAGGGAAGAAAAGAAATTACGAGACTTTGATATTTCCTTTGCATCTTCAGCGGCAGAAGAAAGAAAAAGGGTATTTCCATTACAGAGCTTCCTCTGTGAAAGCAAACACTCGCGTGTACATTAGGACGAGAAAAGGTAACTATTGTCCCATTTTCACCGCGTCATTCCAACAATGCGGAAGTGCTGCATCTTTAATTGCCTTTTATTCACATTTGCCTTCGAAGTTTGCGTACCGGTCCACGCTAACGTTTCAACAAGTTGATGTTGTCGTGGGGACAACGTATATATGAATGGAAAACCGTTTCACACGATCGCATGCCACCGAAGAGTTTCTCATTAGAAATAGACAATTGGCTAATGATCATTTCCCCCTGAAAAGTTACAGTTCCACTGTGCACACACTGCCCGCCATTGTGCATCGAGCCGGTTGGTTTGTCGGTAGATTGAAATAACATACATACGTGTCGCTAGTAATGGTATCCCCTTTGGAAAACACTTGGCTTGTCTACAACTTTTACCCCTGGAGTTCTCCTTTCCCGATTGCTTTCCAAACTTTCTTCCCTCGGTGTCGAATTTATCTGAAATGTTGACTGAACTGCACATTTTCTTCGTCCTTCTGACATTCCGTATGCGTGCTTTTAAATTGGGTGCACCAAGGTGTGAAACGCTGTTACTAGAGCTGGGCTTATTGGAAAATTGTCGCGTTAGATCATTAACTTTAAATACGTTGCGTTTTTTCGAGAAATAATTTACACAGGATTCCCTGCGTTTAACCAAATGACACATTCACATGTTCCAAATTTATAAGTCATTAATCTTTAAATTGAAACATTCTTTAAATGGTGTTCTTGCAGTGTCTTCATTTTGGAGTAATTTATTTGTTTAAAAAATTGTTCAGGTGTTTGAAGAAATTGTAGTTCTCTGGGGAAAGGATATGGCAAAATTTCATATTTTTCTTCGTTATCATCGACGGCTCTTAGCTCATTTTCCAATGAAAAGTCGGCAATCTCGAATTTTGCATACCAATGTTAAAGTGTTCTAACGTTTACACAACCTTTCCAAATGCAAATTTATATTTTCAGCAGTTTTTCCAAATTTCCAAAGCATCCCGATTATTCGTTATGTCATATAATAATTCTTTTACTATTCAACACACGTGTTGTACTACAGCAAATTCCTTCATCTTGACTATTGTATAGGACAAAATTTAATACATGGTATCAACCCGCCAATTTCGCCGTCGGAAAAACGACGTTTCATTTGCACGAACCTAATAATTTCCATTCTAATAAGGCAGCCCTACTCGTCAATCTAGGAAATCGCTAGACTCCTTATTTGCTCCTGGAGAAAGTCATTTGCAAGAAAGGGGAGCCGTCATTACGGGGAGGTCGAGTGTGAGTTATGAAGTTGGAATAACACAGTTGTAATGGTATCCTCTTCGGTTTGTGACCCTTTTCTACAGTTT
>NW_017100692.1:252410-264416 GCF_001263275.1 Habropoda laboriosa | reverse complement strand
CTTCTTCTGTTTCGTTTCACGTCCGAGCATTGAGTGCTTCGCCCATTAATTCCATTCTTTTCCTTCAATCTTTCCTCCTAGGACTTCAACTTTCCCGCCACGTTCTCTCCGCCGAGTTAGAACACCGATGGTTTTGCAAGCAATAAAATTACCTTCGCCACGGTAACACGATCGTTTCACGCGACGAGACACTTCTACGCGAAGCATTTTTTCTTTTCACATCCTCTGTCGTTCCTTGAACTCTCTCTCTCTCTCTCTGTCGCGCGCAGCCGTTTGTGCGTTTCTTCAACGTCGAGGAAGTGCAGAACAGTTCCGGCGAGTTCTTGTTTAAAAATGTACCGTGTGTCCACTGTGTCTTGGAAAACGTCGAGAATACCGGAAGAAGGAAGAAGAAGGCGCCGTACGCGGGTGGTAATTTCTCGATCAACGAAGAAGTGGGCGAAACGTGGCTTTCGAACTTTCCAACTTTCTTCGGAAAATCGAACGCGTTAATTGTAAATTAACGTGCACATGGAATGCGTCCAATTCACGTTCGTTCCGCCAAACATTTTTCGACAAATATTTATCGGACTTTATTTGGTTAACTACGTCAACGAATGCGTAACACGGAAACTTGAAAAGGACAGACGCTGTAATGGCGGTGAATAATTGAACGGCCGCGGAATAAATTGCAAATACTTCGTTCGAAATTAAAATTACGCCCGTGAAACAATTTGTATTCGTAGAGGCCCGGCTTTCCTGCAGCCCTGTTTGATAGAATAAAATATTTCCAACGAATAGAATGGATAATTTGCCGACTTGTCTGGAACAACACCGCGGAATCGTTTAACTCATTCCTGACACTTGTTGTATTTATTTTTTAATACTTTCACGTGTCGGTGTAGTATTGCCCTTTAATCTATTCAATTGTAACGCTGTTCCATTCATTCGTGTAACTCGATAAATATTTATTAACAGCGTGACGATAATTATTACACTTGTTTCGTTACGCTTTGATAGCGCGAAATTACGATACGGTATTGTTTCATCGAAATAATCGTCGGTGTGATATTTCTATAACGTTCCATGATTTAAAAAATGTAGTAGGTATTTTATTTTATGTTAACAGGTTGAATTAGTTCATTTGTGTCAGAGTTGGGCAAAATGTTATTTCAAATAATAAATATGAAATAGTCTATTTTATTTTAAATCGTGTGTGTAACAATGAAAATTACAGGATTTATTTTTGAAATATTGTACTTAATTTAATTAATTTTCAGTTTATTAGCAATGAAAATTTTGAACAAAAAATAAATTTACTTTGCCAAATATTACGATTTCTTACAGTATCGTTTCCTTTCTCAAATTATCTTCATTGTGAAGAAATATCTGAAGTGCATATTTGAAATGCAAGGTTAAGATATTTCATCTCGTGCCAGAGGTTATTCAAATAAAAACATTTTATTTGTCGAAATTTCGCTTCCCAGCATTCTGTCTGAATTGCACAGCATCTATTATTTGAAACAGTATACCTCAAACACTTTTTCCCTAAATTTTACCCAGCTCTGATTTCTGAATTCCGAAATGCCGCCTACTTACAGATTTCACGTCGAGTAACTTCGACATTCGCGAATCCTTTTTTCTTACTTTATTTATCAAAATCGACGCTGTCTGCGCGTAAAATAGAAGGAACTTCTTTTTTCGATCCGAACGTCCTGTACCTTCGTAAAGTTTCGTTCAATGAGCGTCCTGGAACGAGCGCGAAGGGACAGAAGACTGTCAGACCTCGTGAGAGTTTCAGCCCGGAGACATCGCTCTGTCGATCGATCCTCCTCTTTTGTGCAACGACCAACTCGCATCCTCATCATTGCGGCGGTGGTTTAACGATGCCCGGAAAGAACGCGACTAAGAAAAAAGCTCGCGTTACGTTTGCAAATGACGTCAGATTTTATGAGCAAATCCTGGCTCGTGATTATCCTAAGCTTAGGACTCGCATAAATTCTACCCTCAGTCTTAATTTATCCCGTTCTCGTTTCCCGCAATTTTTCCCTCGTTTTTCACCTTTCTTCTCCAGTTTGTTTTCGATTCCAATACTCCGTGGTTTTCGGTGCGCGAAGCTTGAAAGTGTTAATAGTATGAGCTCTTTAACGACGTCGATGACAAAAATGGGAAAAGAATATTGCGTATCGAAATTGTACCATTTATGAATGTAGCTTTGCATTCTGCAAATTAACTTTCTGTGTTTTTCGATCATTTTTAATTTCAGTGTGAAATACGAGAGTTGCCTTTTTATTGATACGTATATATAGAGTTTTTAAATTTGGCAAAACAACAAACAGAGATTTAATTTTCCTACAGTTAAGCACAATTTCCAATTGATTAGCGAAAAACGTCTTATAATGAACAATTTACAGCATTCTCGATATTTCTCCATTGATTAATTCTTACGAATATTTCCCAGCACAACAAAGCTACTTTATCACACAATTTCCATTCCTCCTCCTATTGTTCAGTCTGTTTCTCTTCTCTTTACTGCTCAACTGTTCTTTGTATTCTTTGCTTGCAATTTATGTGTTCAGCTCTCTTATAAAGACACCAGCAGATTAGATTGTCCACGGTGGAAATAAATTCGATATGAAGGAAGTAAATCTTGATTGCACACAGTTCACTGGTAGGAAAAGGAAAATTGAGGACGCAATACTAAATTACAACGTTGTCCTACAATTTCCGAAAAAAATGTTCTCTAATAAGATTATCAACTGTACATTGTTTTCAGTTCCGCTAACGTATGGATATTTCACGTACAGGTAGCTTTGGAATCTTGACGAGTAAAATTCGCCTTGTATCGCCGCCTAGCTATTATGATAATTCCGGCCCTTTGTCTCGGTCCACCCATTGTTAATTGTCCTGACTCAGTAGTTCCACGAGATACATCCCATAAAGACCGGGTTACTTGGTCCTTGTAAACGTCGCCATAATAGCGTCTTTAGTGGGTCTATACAACCGGAATGGAGACGTTCGATTACACCTGTGTTGTAACTTACTATTAATGAAGCCGCTGCTGCCGTTTTCAAGGCACGCATAAAGCAGGATTCGATGCTTCAGGCTTGTCGATAATGAAATACTCAAACAAACCTAAATTAACCATAAACGTGAATTAGAAAACGTGTGTTTTAAAAGTAGCGAAATTTTCACATGGTGAAAAATCTGGAAGAATTAAAAAACAGGTGTTGTAAAAATAACGACAGAGCAGAAAAATTTCTGAAATTCTCACATTGGCAAAATCTATTTAATCCGAAGATACCAGATATATTCCACATTTTTATGATTTAAAATCGGTAAAAGCTTTTATCGATAAGAAAAGTTAAAAAAATGTTTCGATAATTACGAGTTAGTACGCTTTTTTTATGTTTAAGTATTAAAGCAATATTAACTATCATGGTTATTACAGGCTAACGAAGCCATAAACGGCTTGGCATAATATCGCCATTGCCAATTTTACTTTACACCCCTTGAGGTTCCCTGCAATCAGACTCCTCGTTTAATTCCGTTGGTCCTTCTGATTATATCTGCCTCATAATGCTACATTAACGATCCCATTTGCCGTTTCGTTTCAAGGACTTGGAAGACTTCTACCCTCGCCGCGTTACCATTTTCGTGCACCGTGCCCCCGTAGGAAGCAACAAGCCTCGTCATAAATATCGTCGCGAAACGAGTTTTCTGGGATACCGTGTTCTCAAATCCGAAAAGACCATACCCATTACTCCGGCTAAAATCTTTTGATGTCTCGAGCACTATGCCCCCTATTACATGTTCCCTAACATTCCCAGTAACATAACTTACCTGTTTCTCGTTGCGCCGTATTTACATTCATTTTCATCGCACGAATGGTAACAACGTGGAATTTATCGCATTGTAGAGGGATAATGCTCAGCGAATCCCACTACGAGCCCCGCGAGAATACTTGACACGCACCCTGGTTCTTAATAGTTGAAGTGACCACTATTTTACAACGAGTTATTAGGTATCTGCAGCTGCACTCCTGTTTGTAAGTATTAGGACACTTACTTAATGCAAGGCAAACCTAAACAGTCGTTGTACAATTATTAAGATTTTGAAAAAAATGACTCGGTTTGGAATTTCAGTCTGGAAAACTTCGAAATATCTATTTTTATTTAAGATTCCCGACACAAACATCGTCAACTTATTTCGGAAACCGCTTTTATACAGTATAAAAGGAACTACAGCTGTGAATTTAAAAAACTCGTGGTATCGCCATTGCGCGAAAAACATTGTAAATTTAAAAAATCTGTTGAAGCTGTCATATTGAGTATAAAAAATAATGAAATTTTCTTCATAAATCTACCATTTACTTTTAAAAAACGCTGGAAATTAATAGGATGAACACCCTGTATATTTTTACTGATATGTGACATTAACTTCAGCGACGAAACAGTTTAAATCCTACAATACTTTCTGTACGATCACGTTTCTATTTTTCTGTTTAAACGTTGCGCTAATTTCTTGTATATATTTCGTTTTTTAATTATACACATTTCCTATGTACATTACTTCTAAGCAATCTTCTTCTTCTTCTTCCACGTTACTTCCTCCGTTGTTTGTTCATTTGCATTTCATGTCCACACTTTGCTATAATACACGAAACTGGCTTGTTTCTACTATCGTTCATAATGCAAACAACAGAGATCAAGTAATATTTCTGTGAAACGTAACTGTTTAATATCCCTCAAAGTTTCAAGCGTACTTTTCCAAATATCTGCGGTTTACGGTTCAAACTGTCCTTTTTTAATGTTTACTTTCAGATGGAGAAGTTTGTTCCACTGAAAGTTCAAAGCAACTCCATGAAAGATTTAAGAAGGTTTAAGTACCTCCTTGCTGCTTCCTTCTACTAATATGTACCATGTTACTTATCATTAAAAACCAGCAGATGTTTATGTAAGAAATTCCGTACTCCTAATATGTTTGCAGATAATGATAAAAAGAAAAACACGAACACTTGGAAGCTAGTTTTACGTTTCAAATTTCCGAGAATTTGACCAAGTTTCGACCATTTCTTGCAACCCCTAATCTCAAACTGTACGTACCAAGTTAATCCCCGTAATACGTTCAACTTTTTCATCTCAATTTTACTTCTCCATTCTCACCGATGTTTACTTGCTTATTGTACTTTTCTACTCTACAATTTTCGTATAGATTTTTTCACTATTCGAAATCTATATTCTTCTACCTTCCCAGGTTTCTCTACGAGTGTTCAACTTCTGCTCCACATTTTCTCCATTCTTTTCCTTCTATCACTTTACACCAACGTTTACCGTTCATCTAATTTCAACTCCACGTCACGTTCCCATTCCGTTTCCACTTGTAATCCCTTTTTCCGACCCAACTCTCTAATTGTCTCGTGTTTCCAGTCGGGGAAACATGCACGCAGGCGCTCCTCCGCGGACGGGAACGACTGCAACAAGATCGGCTCCTTACGACTACGCGTTTTACATTTTAAATTCAGAATTAAAGTAGCCGGCCCTCTGTTCTCTCGTCCAACGTGTAAAACGGCCGTTCGAAGCGTGGCGACCGAGAAAGTTTGCGAAGAGTCCTCGAAATCGCGGATTCCGTAGACTTGAAGTCCACGTAAAACACCGACTCCCCTATTCATATTTTCCCCCGTGAAATTTGTAATTGCACCGTATAAACTTGCAATTTGTAAAAGTCGTCGGCGTTGGATTTACTTTTTCTAATAGGTACTTCAAGAATATTACAATTTTTCACAGAGATAACGATGTTGCTCTTTTTCTTCGTCGAGTGATAAGTATAAAGGTGTACTAATTAATCAGGTGTTGATCAATCATGTAGTTAAGAATAGCGAGGAAGTTCCTCGAAGATCGAAGCTGCCGATATTGCAAAGAATTTCAAACTACCTCGAAGGAGGCTTTCAAAATTTTAAGATCGAGTTGGATTTAACCAAGTTTCCGTAAGTTTTCCTTCAGACGGTTCTGCTGTATTCAGAAATAGAATACGCTATCTTCTCGACACGAAATCTTGATAAAAGATCGAAAGATCGGGGAGAAATTTTCGTCCAACTTGGAAATTTCTGTGGAAACGGTTTTGAAATAATGAATGAAAATTATGATAATTAATCTCCCTACTTTTACTCGAAGGTATCAACGGTGACGTAATACTATCAAATACTAATTGACGCAAAACAGAACATGCTGGAAGCATCGCTAAGCTAATCAAGGAAATTACTTCAAAGGATACAAGTTTCCCAGGGTCAAAAACTAAAGTCATTAATCATCATCTAAGTTTGAAACTAATTTAAGGCAGAAATGTATTTTTGCTGGTTAAAGGTTCTGCTGCAATGATATTCGCAGAATGTGTTCATACATTGTAGGTTACCTGAAATTTGAGTTACGTGGAAAATTGTTCGAAGTTGTAAGGATGAATAAGGGAGGTTGTTTGATTTAATCGTAGAACTGCTACGTATTTCTGCGACGTCAGATTTATCGATATTTTTTGTCAATATTTTCTTGTCCTACTTCTCGAAACGTAGGAATTGTCACTGTCGTATTTGGTGCGTGACGTGAGAAATTTAGGCAGCAGAAGTAGTGATCGAACCAATTTTAGGCTACAGAATGTCGTATGTACGAGAAAAAATGTTAGTATTTGCATTTGGTGTTAATATTCAGTCCTAACATTTTTTCCTATAATTTTTACTTATTTGTATCCACGTTCAATTATTTAGCTAACTAAAAATTGAAAAATGACGTCGAAATGAAAAGTATAATTTTTCGATGTGTCTAAGAAAAGGGAAAGATTTAGGAATTTTTTCCATAGGTAACTACTAAATGAAGAGCTTAAATTTTTTCAGAAGATGTAATCGTAACTTTCAGCTGTTTTCTCCAATTTTTAAAAAGCAAAAGTGTTACAAAATGAAGGAGTTATTGTAAAACATCTTCTACCAATCTTTGTCAGCCAGCAGCCAATGTTCTAGCAGAAGAGGTTTCTCAATTAGCGAATAACTTCTCCATTTTGGAACATATTTGAACTTTTTGAAAATTTGAGAAAATAGCTGGATGTTACATTTATATCCTCTGAAAAAATGGAAACTTTTCATTTAGTTATCTGTGAAAAAAATTCCCAAACTTCACCTATTTCTAGACGCCTCAGGGTGGCGTACCCCCTTAAAGAAGATTTCAACAAAGATCGAAGCAATTAAAGTATTAATGATAGTTTTTCACTTAATTTGACTGAAATCATGATACTGTCAAACACAATTCCGGTTGCTATTATGTTCTCCTTGGTGTTCACATACAATGCTGCAAGTGATCCGTAGATTCTGTTACGTGAATAGTTGTCAGGAATTAGACCAAAGGATTACAATTTGGTTAGGGTCACGACTGTGCGTGTCACGTTGTAGGTCTGTTACATGCCACATAGTATACACTTGGGGCGTAGCAATAGTACAGTAGACGGGCATGTAACAGTTCCGTGATATGCAACAACTTGTACAACCAAATCAAATTGAATTATTCATAACATTTTCTGCTCGTATATTTTCCAAAATTTATTTTATTCGACACACTCGTATTTGAATTATACGTGAACTTCGTTGATCAGATAAAAGTATCCCTTAAACTCGTTGACAATTGTATAACTCGACAAATTATTTCCATAAATTGTGCAAATCAAACAAAATATTAATTGCCGCTAAAATTGGTAACGTGATTGAAAACATTTGCTGAAATGATCTAATTGTCGCGTAACCTGAAATCAAAGAAACAGAAAGCGCGAGGAAAAATATGAATGCGCACGGAGAATTGACTAGAGGTAGGAGACAAATTTCCGATCGCTACTTCGACACGGCGAACTCCCAACGAGCGTATATACCAGTTCTGGGTGTCGAGACGTCGAATAATAATGATGCTACTCGACGACCGGCGACATTCAGCGTCCTCGAATGGTTTACTTGTTATTCTGATAGATAGCGACATTTCTCGGGTGCAGAGGATGTGACATTCAACTGCGGATATTTCGAGTTGGTGGTAGGTATTTGAAAGATAGAATCGCGATCGATGCCCGCGGCCCGTGTGAAAATTCTCACCCTAAAATAACGCGCATTATTAAGTTTTTAATCAATCGGGTCGGCTTTTAATCAGTTTAATTGTGGGAACGGGAATTTCGCATGTGTGAACGTTTATGTATAACGGGTGACTGATTTTCGAGTGTTCGAGAGGTGAGAGAGGAAAGTGTTGAAACCAAGTGCTTGAGATTAGAGTGCGTTAAGGTGTGTTTCCCGAAGAAAAATGCAAATTTTTGCATTCGTGCAAAAACGCCTGTGGACGCTAATAGCAGTGAAAGGGTTAAGGAACTTAAACATATTGATACATATTAGCGACAACGTATATACTTTCAAGGGTCGTCGAAGGCAATTAGCCCTACGCTATATTTATAGCAGGCACTTAGACTGCTTGTGGCCAGAGACAGTGTTTATGAAAGGAGACAATCAGACGACCAAGAATTGCTAGTGACTCGAAGTCACGTAGCCCTGGAAGAAGGCACGAGAAACTTTAGAAATGGCAAACAGTCCAACGTTGCATTGCTTTAAGAATGGGAATATTGTTCCTAGAGGATCTGGTTTCGGAGTGGAGAAGGCGAGGAGGGTGTCTTCTGGTAAGAGGACGGAGGAAAACAGCAGACTATTTAAATATTAATTCGATATTGCTAATGTATAAGTATTTACGCAAATCTGTATATCTTTGGTTCATGTCCCGACTAGATGTCGTATAGCGACAAAATCGTTGTACGATCGACCGACCAACGCGACGAGAGAGAAACAAATCACGTTCCATGGTCGCATTGTTTGAGTTCCAAACGAAGTTTGTTTTTTGTCGCATTTTACGCACGAAGTCTCGCGACAAACGACTAACCGGACTAGAGGACTTTTATTTTTTGAAACGTCTGTTAAATTAACTCTCTTCGTAGTATACTGATAAAATAAATTGTCATTTTCTTGTAGGTGACAGTAAAGGTGGTTTAATTCCCCGAATTTTATCCTGTCTACCCTCTGACGTGTTCTCTTCCGTGTATTTTTTAATAACATTTTAAATAACTATTTTCACTAAGAAAATGCAACTCCGACTTCGACAAACGCATCTTGAAAACTAACCTAAACTAAACTAGTATTCGACAGCTGGCCGTATGTGGAAACTGTCGCATTTGACAACGGTTTTGTCGCTATGCGACATTTAGTCAGAACATACATATGTAGTATCGGGGCCTCCATGCCCAAATAGGAAACCTCGAAGGGAGAATAGAGAGGGAGTGGTTGGCGGTAGCGCGCAAAGCCTCGGCTTGCTAAGCCGAAGGTCCCGGGTTCGATTCCCGTTGGGTCTCTCAATATTTTTCTGTCGATTCCTACACATATGTAGCCTTATTTAAAAAACCTCACCTTTATATCATACCGGAGATAGGCTTATTTAAAAACCTCACCTTTATGTCTTACCGGAGATAGACGTATAAGTAATTTCCTATGTTATTCTCGCTTAGTTTTCGTTCTATTGATCCATTCAGACAGCGAGAGAAAGGAAGTCGCACTTGGCGGCCGCGTAATTGAATGGATGAAACTTGCAGATCCGTGTGGTTGGTGCCTAAGCGGAGTCGCGTTACTGAATTTTCATCATCAGCCGGGGTACTTTTCCCGCGACTCGTTAGGTTGCGAGCGCGTGTTTCGCTTCTTCTCCTTTCTTCTTTTTCGCCTCGCCTCTCTTTCAGCCCGGGCAATGAAGCAATAAAGATTAGTGTGACGGTTAAATGAAGTCGCGCCGCTTTAAAACTTCCGGAATAAATGGCAGTTAAAGTTTAGCGACAGAACGTCGTTTCGGTGGACTCTTTCGGGCATTGTTGATGAACGACGTTTGAATGGAGAAGCGATTTACCATGGAAGTTACCTTTCCGTGCCTTCACGATTACAGGAATTATTTGAAAAAGACAGCATTTGAATAAAGGATCACGTTATACAAAGAAAGATCCCATTTTAAGGAGTATATGTAGCTAAAGACTGGAGCTAATATGAAATATGCAGTATCTAACAGTTTGGTAAGCTTTATGATAATAAAAGTTCCAATATAATTTGCTTGAGATCAATTTGAAGGAACCAAGAAATGATCAACACTTCAACACTTACAGTAAAATTTCAATCGAAGATGATACATTCTATTAAATTATGTAAAATACGATAGAAGATACAAGTATGTAAGAAAATTAAGGAAGGCAGAGTACTTGGAGAAGGAAGGAAGAGGCAGAAAATAAAATGCACTCTGTGTAACTTACATGGGAACATCCCAAAGTGATAATCAGCGATTTTAACGAAACTTTGGTACATAGTAGTTCACAAAAAAATATTCGACAATCGTGCACAGTAAAGGGGTGAAAATCGCCCCCAAAGTTGCAAATAATAAATATATTTAGTCTTATATCTCGAAAACTATTAGATATAGAAAAATAGTGTAAATCGACAAATTTGGTATTTTTCAACAACAAATTTGCAAACTAAAAAATAATAAAATATTCTGACCAAATATGTCTATTACCCTCACATTTAAGAATAATTTTCACCCCTTCAATGTGGACGATTTCCGACAGAAAAAAATACGCGTCGAATATTTTTTCCAGAACTACTGTACATCGAAGTTTCATCGATATCGGTGATTATCACTTCGGGATGTTCCCTTGCAAGATGTTCTCGCAACTTTGCACGTCTCGTTTGCCTCGCAAAAAGGATCCATAAACGCACACACACAGACAGACATCAGACGTATTTTGGTCTCTTTTTCCGAAACTTTTTGATGTTCATGTCAAAAGAAAGATAGCCTCATCGTTGTTGCACAGGCGAGTTTCAACGTCGACGACCTCGATGTTTGAATAGATCATTCTCGGCCGGGCTGCCGTATGTTCTGTGCGCCGCGCCGCATCGGCGGATACTTGCATCTCTGCGACTTGCATGCAATGGCGCGCATTCGTACTTTGATCACATCTCCGTTAGAATAGCTATTCTCTCTCCCTCTCTCTCCACATGTTCGTCCTCTTTCCAACTTTCGCTTGATCGCGGCTTTTTCAAACGAGACTTTGACAGTCGCAACACTCGCGAAAAATTGTTCGGCTGCAACCGGGGAATCTTGCGTCAAACGATTCACGTACAGTCATTTGAGAACGCATCTCTTGGAAAAATTACTTTGCCAAATCGTTCTCGACACTCCTCTCCTTCTACGTACTCCAAATTTTCGCTTAACTCGCCGTGTGTGTAGTATATGAACGTACATGCAGCAGGTTTTCGAGATGTGTAAGTTCAGTTCGAGACGTGTCTGCAAAATTGCGTTCGTATTTTGGAAGAATTGCCTTGAAATCTAGGGAGAGCGTCTTGTAAGAGGTAGAACGTAAAGATGAAACCGCAAAATGCCAGTGGTATTTTATAATGCGGCGTGGAGTAAGTAAGAAGACAAATGTTGAAGCTCCGGACTTTCTGTTTGCATCTCGCGTATGTTTTCTTGGCTAGCAAAATGCAAATTGACCGTTGTGTAGGATTATTCATTACACTGTACGAGGAGCTAGATACATTTACTCGAGACGAGAGATAAATTTGAAAGTAGAATTCTTCTACCATAATTTTGCATACTTTCGTGTTAAATGTGAAAAATGATGAATTTACAGTGGCTTAAATTTGTTCTTTTACGTATGCTCCTAAATGCTAAAGAGTACTTCACCCTGAGGCGCCTAAAAATAAAGTTTGGGAATTTTTTTCATAGGTAACTACCGAATGAAAAGTTTCAAGTTTTTCAGAGGATGTAAATATAGCTTTCAGCTTCTTTCTCCAATTTTTAAAAAGCGAAAACGAGCGTTTCTCGAAATAGCTTTACTGAAAATTTACAGAATTCTACTGCATCTGACGATATGTCTGATAAAAGTAGCTGCGTTATCAGTACCTTTCCAGATTTTTTCACGCAATTTGTCAGATCA
>NW_017100692.1:249926-252395 GCF_001263275.1 Habropoda laboriosa | reverse complement strand
CAAAGATAAAAATAATTAGCGTATAAGTTTCTACTTCTTAAGTTAGAAAAAAAAAAAAAAAAGAAATGTGACAATGAAATCACCGAGAATTCGTCCAAGTTTTCCGATTAAACATTCTCTGTTTCGATACGTTGCAGGAAAACTATTTATTTGTCTCATCCGACGATTGGATTTGATCCACTATTGCAGACTTTTTCCCGATAATTTGCATTCCCCTCCGTGAACGAGTCTTCCAACTATAACTTCGAACAACGAGACCTAAATCACACGTCAAACGCATTTCTACTCGCAATCGAACTTATTATTATTCCATTCTCGACAAACGCTATCACGAACTATACGATGGCCATAATGAACTGCGGGATTAATTGCATTTTTCCGTATTTTCGCTTAAGAACTTTTGCTTTCTTCAATTACTAGAAATTGCTCAAAATGAAACGTCTAAAAATTCGTAGATCACCTTATATTACTTCTTTGATCTATTAACATTACTTTCCAAAATTTTAGTTTCTCCGCCCAACTATCCAAAGTTGCTCAATATAAAATATCCACAAATTCCTAGACCAGCTTATATATATAATTTCATTGATCCGTTGACATCGGATTTGAAAAATCTGCCAACGGTGGAGCCGCAGCAAACATCAATTTTGAGGCGGTTCTCCGACAGAGTACACAAACTCTCCGCCTTTTCGCGGCACTCCAGCAAGCGCGTTCATTCATTGGAAACTCGCTTTCACGGAACTTTTTCCTTTAGCCGTGTGGCCATCGTGAATTTTCATCGGTGTATGGATTTCAGGAGCGGCAGCTGAAGCTGGTAAAGTCAACAGACGTCGCGGCATATCAGAAGCTTCGGGGGATGCGAAAACCGGAGGACGATGTCGATGAGACCGGCCTGGGGGCCGAAGTTGTTTCTCATGCTGGTGACGACCACGATCGTTATCGGCAATTATCACCGTCACCGCGAGAGGACTCATTTGCGCGAGCAGCTCGTTAACGGCCACAAAGTGACGAGGAACATCACGCGATTGCAAGGTGAGTCCCATTCAGACGCTTAACGGGGAACTGTTCGATTTCGTAGTTTGCATCGCGCTGCCGTTCCTAAGTTTAATCGTATTGACATACATTCGAGGGAATTTCATATTCGATGTATAATACATTAGTCCTGCAAATCAAAGATCTGAGATCGCGGAATCTAAGGCAAAGTACAGTAAATTCTCCACAAGTGTCAGTCCGCAAGGAACCTAAACCTGACACTTGTAGAGTCAGGGACTACGTTTTCTAGCCTCGCGCCCGCCTTTGTAGTTTGCCGAACGTAGACAAGGATAGCGAATAAAAGATAAGGATGAAACGTGTTTTTATCCCGAAATTTTTCTTAACATATTGATGAGATTTTTCTGATGAAAATGACATCAAACACGACATAATTTGAACTTTTTTTAATTTTTTAATTTTTAAAACACCGAAATGAAAAATTCGTCTCTGGCCAAACGCGTTGCATGCTAAAATCTTCCGCGGTGAAAGGATTAATACTCCTCAATTACTTCCATCGAACTGCCTGTCTAAAATCTGAATATTAAATTTCTTCCGAAACCGCCTAAAAAAATCAATTCTCCGAAACTTCAATTCCCGATAACGAACCCGTTAAGATTCCCGAAAAGTTAATCCAGCGGAATAAAAGGTTCGTATAAACGGAAAGAATCGCGGGAGCGAGATGTTCCGCGAGTAAATAGAAGCGGAATTGACAGTCATAAAAGCAATTTCGACCACGTCAAAGACTGAACAAGTACGGAGAGGTGAACACATCCGCGAACGTAGCAGTTGATTTTCGGTTGTTCGAGGAAAAAGGATCGAGCCAGGGTGAAAAACGAGGTGAGAACGTCTCGTCGCGTCGTTTTCAATAACACCGACCCCAGTTCTGCGTCCGACGCGTATGTTTCACCGTGTATTCACGAATTTATCGGCGCTTTACTTGCCGTCAAATTTACCGTCAGATTGTTTCGCGTCAGTCCTGGGAACCGGAGCGACAACGATGGAAATACGCTCGAACAACTTCTTAACCCGCTTCCGTTTTATCGAGCGTTCTCCCGCGGTCCCTGGATGTTAGCCCTTTTGGGAAATTTTTCCTACCGTCCGAAGTGCTTAAAGGTGAATCTCAACTTGGAAATTGCTGCTATTTTATGAAACTTTTTTATGCAAAAGTTTTTCAACTTTGCGAGACCTTGCGCTGCAATTCTTCCCCCCCCCCCCTTTTTTTAATTATGGACTTTACATCGCATCTGACGGTAGGTCATTAGCGACGAATTTAAATTAATTTTGTCGTTTAAATAACTTATGGTGTTTTTTATTTGGGAAGTTCGGTAATTTAAAAAGATTTTTTAGAAATTGAAAGTTTGCAGAAACGTAGTTCAGTTGACGCTAATAACAAAACAATTTTTTCTTTCGGTAATAAATTAGTTCTAGGAGTGGAAA
>NW_017100692.1:247923-249818 GCF_001263275.1 Habropoda laboriosa | reverse complement strand
CGTCCAAAAAAAAATTGCGAGTTTTCATATTATCGTGAAAATTTACAAATTTGTGCAAAGTTTCAAATTTTCCAGAATTTCCGAGTTACCGAACTTCTAAGTTTATGCTTCTGACGTTGAGCTTGAAATCTGCACTCTTAGAGCAATATGGCTCGTCGAAATTCTATGATTGCACAGATTACAGAAAGGTGGACCAGTTTTCTTTAGTAGGTGTTCGTGGGTGAATTTGGAATTACCACTTCTTAGTCTGGTCATGATCGTTTCTCTTTCCAACTCATATTCTGTTTTGGTGTTAGTTGGTAAAATATCGCACCGTGTCGTGGATTTTATTTATTTTTGATGTGGTCCATATTCCGTTCCACTTTTCTCTTATTCTTGCCGCAACAATATTGTAAAATGAATCGAGAACAGAAAATATAAGTGATTTTTCAATATCATAGAATATATGCTCGATATTTATTGACGTATTAATTTTGGGAAAATAAAATTAATAACTGATACATGAAAAATCGTGAATTTTTGACGTTATTTTTCATCCTGACGAATATGTTTGCGATCTCGCCCGTTCGTTGCATTATAAATCGTACGATCCGTGTCAAGAGAATCCTGCACGTGATGCACAGCACAATGAGAGAGAACGCAAGGACAGTTGTTTCGTTTTAATTATGCCCTGGAGTTTATCGTTGTCATTTATCCCATGAAAAATCGCCCGTTCGCGCTAGTTAGCCCGACAAAAACTAAATATAATTAATTGTTATTTAGCGCGCCCGGATCTCGTTACGGTGTATCGGCGGAAATTAGAAAAGTTTCGCGCGACATTTTATCCTGCGCGTTATTTTCGTTCAGTTACGAAGGAATTCTCCCGTTAATAAGCGCGGGACAAATTGTAATTGAAAAAAAGAAAAAAAGGAGAAGCCAGGAAATACGAATGCTACAGGTGTATCGTCGAAATTTGTTTAATTCGTTTCAACTTGAACTTTTTAATTGGGTGGCAAAAGTAAGCAGCGAAATTGACGTGTGAAATTTTACATCTAACATTAACGAATTGCTGTAGAAGTTACACGGTTAAACGTGGAATCACACGATCGAGAGAAATTTTTGTGAAAAATTCTGTGTAGGAAAATATTGTTCACTTTGTGTGACATGAAATGACTAAGAAAATGTTTGTTTTAATAAATGTCAACATTCAATCATAGGCGAATAGATTTTTCCGAATTTCGTGGTACTGTCGAACGAAATAAAAATTCTCTCGTTTACAGAGCTTCTAATTACCGCATCGCAATTGTGTCTATTGAATAGCCTAACTGAATTGCGCCCGCGTTGAATGTACAAACAGCTGCACGTTTCACTAAGTTCATCATTGCCCAGAATTGTATGCTAAACATCTTGTGTCTGGCGACTCCTCCCGGCAAATTCACCAACTCAAATTCATACCATTGAAATGAACCTGATTGAATGTACAAGTAATTACATATTACATCTGGCCTCTATTGTCATGTTAGAATAAAGCATTCGCAGAGATACAAGGTGTGTTAATGAGGATTATCCTCATTAAGCGTGTGGCACATTTGTGCGACTAATTGATTCAAACGTGGCATGCAGAAATTTCGCACCAGCGAAAAATCTCCACTTGCGACAGGCTCGAAACTATCAAGTCAACCGTTACCATCGAAATGGCAACAGCTGACAATCGCTAGAAATAGCATTACTACAAATATTCCATCAAACTAACAAAGCTTCGTTCCAACCTTCGTCAACTTCCGTGGCCTAAAGCGCTTTTGATATCAACAGTTACATCGATTTATCGATCCTTCGTAACCATCGCTTTCCGGCAAGCTTTTACACTTCAGATCTATCAGATGGATTCAGAGAGGATTCAGAATGGGGAAACAGGG
>NW_017100692.1:242185-247869 GCF_001263275.1 Habropoda laboriosa | reverse complement strand
GTTCATCGGTATTTTACGGTAGAACAACGGGACGGGTGGCGCAATTAAGTGCGTCACACCAGAGAATCTACGATTCCGTTTTAATATAATGAACGACGCGTGGGGATAGGAAGTCGAAGAGTAAGGAGGCGAGCAGGTTTAATTACCCGCTCCCAGGAGTTGATCAGTGTGCGGGGCTAAGCCCAGAAACCGAGCCGAACGTGGCATGGCGGTGATTCGTCTAGCGGGAAAGTTACGCGAAACTTTCTTGCCATGGGACTGCTGGAACCTACAGTCGCCGAAACTTTCGTTTCGCAGTCGAATTTTACGACATAACTCCCCCACTTCGAGCGATCCAGTTGATACTAAATATACGTGACTATTTGCAGATACTGTTATACCGCGCTATTTATTTTTGTATTTTTCTCCCTTTTTCGATTTTTTTTTTTTCATGTAAATTGAAGCTGGTATTTTTCAGCAGTTTTCACGTTCAGGCTTTGCAACGCAAAATTTGTAATACTAGAAATAACACGAATGTTAAAATTGATAGTTTAAGAAATAAAAAAAGAATGGAAATAAAAGCTAGACTAAAAATATACATACAAGCTTGATTTGAAATTGAAATTCAGCAGTATGATAGTTATCTAAAAGAAATACATGATTGACACGTTAGCTTCTATATTTTAGTCTTAATGATTCTTAGTCTTAATCCAGCAAAATAAACACTACGTGTACTCTCTGATGATTTGTTGATTTTGTTCGGCAAAGAATTTTGCCTTGTTTATTGTTCTGTAGCAGATAAAGCAGCAGAAGGAATGCGAGAAGATCACGTGAGATGCGCGGTAAGATCGGTAAGCTTTGTCGTGAAAGTTAGAGATAAGTGGATAGACAGATACGAGGAGACAGAGAAAAAGGAACGACGTTAAGATGGCAGCGAGACGAATTGTAAAGACATTTTATGTGCTACTCTCGTTGCAATAGAGATGCCGAAAGGCAAAGCTTCTTCCTATATTCCGTCACGACTCAACTGGTATTTTCTTCAATCTCGACCCCAGGATTTTCGTCGAAATTTGTGTGTCCCTGTATAAGCCACTTCAGAAGCTTCGCGTAAGAAGTATTTTAACAACTGAAACTTCCCTTACAGGTCCAACTTTTATTTCGTTCAATTATTTCTGTTAGGTTTTCTGTAGATACGGTTTATGGCACGATCGACCGGGAACGGTTATTTTTGAGTTGAGGATTTTCGTTTATTGCTTGCACGGGTCTCATTACCTCCTCCGAGGGTCACTAGAATTGCTTTGCTAGATTTTTAGTAATTTGTGTCCCTCGCGCTTAATAAACCACGAATTTCCGAACGGCATATCTGTATGTAACGGTCCGCTTGCCGATGAGTCACCCGGAGGAAATTCCAGATTTTTGGGACTTTCCGTCCACCCCTTCCAAGGTGACAACGCGCTAAGGGCGCACTGGAAGGGAGGTGAAGATGATACTAGACACGCTGATTGGCAAATGCAATTGTTCACCATTAACCAATCAGCGTGTCCTACCAAAATTCCCTCTCACGGACGTCCGAGACGCGACGTCGGGGAGAGAGTCGTCGAGTAGTCGTTCAACCACCACGAACAAGGAGAACGAAAGAGCAACCAGCTCACATCACGCAATAGAAATAGATCAGTTTTCACAAGTCCCAATCATATTGGGTGGTCCTTCGAACCAGTATTTAGACGACACAACATTGTGCAAACATCTACAAGGCTCGAAAGTTCATCGCCACAACCACGGGCATTAACAATTTCTCTTTTTCATTATTTCATATTTTTTCAGTTTTTACAAGTCCCAATCATATTGGGTGGTCCTTCGAACCAGTATCTAGACGGCACAACATTGTGCAAATACCCGCTTAATTAGTGCTTCGATCCTAAATTTCACGTTCGTTGTTAACATTGTTGTAAATATTGGCGAGAAGTTAATTGATTTTTCACATTCGTTAAATAATCCGTATAATAATGTCTCGTTTACAAAATTATCTGGAAAGTTCGTTTCAATCTAAATGGGATGTGAGTGAAAATTAAAACATTACAAAATATATATCTATGCTAAAGTAGACTGGAATAAAAGTGAAATGAAATTTTTCGGTTTAAGTTCCATTCATATTTCGCATAATTTCTACTGAAATTAGATACAATGAAGTAATACTTTTAGAACACCGCTGCATAATTTTTACATTATTCTCTTAATTAAATGTTTTATGCTGAATCGAAATACACTTTTTAAGGCAATGAAAAGTCGCGTTAACGTGAAAAATGTACATTGGAGAGCTTTCCGCAATAATCTACACATTTATTCGCAATTAATCGTATCGCAGAAAACATCGATAGGATACGAATACAAGGAATGTGATGCATTCTTAATTCAAGCCGCGTTTCAATAGTCCGCCGCCGCAGCAGCGGCTACTATCAGAATAAATGTCGGAGAAGTTAATTACCGTATAGAACGAGGGTTTAATACGCGAAACTCCCGAGCGGAAAAGTTTTCTCTGAATGAACAATTCAGCAACCGTTTTTCTCCCGACGCGGAATTCCATCGAAGGCAGACACTGCCTTAATGGTTGTGTTTCGTGAAAAACTAGAGGGAAAAACGGAATGAAAGAGCAACCAGCAGAAAACTAAAGGAAATAAAAAAAAATCTAAACAATACATCAAACGACGAATTCGATTAATTTGTAATTCTTCGATAAATTTCTTCTTCCAACAAAAAGAGAAGCGATAAACCGACAGTGATTTTCGCGTAATTTAAAGGGACCGCGATTTAAAGGGGGCGTCGTTAAATAATCGCAAGAATTACGATGTTGTTAACGAGAAACATGTCTGTGGGTAGTTTTTCGGCGGTGAAAACGAGCTCCTGTCGAAATTTGCCGGGAAAATTAATTGTCGCGTAAAAGCGAGGACAATCATGGACAGATACGAGGAGCGGAAACGTTCCGTCGTGATGAATAATTCTGAAATCGTGGGCGTCGTCTGAATACGAGCATCATCGCCCTTATTCAACGGTTAATCACTTTGCTTTCGCGAGCGTTACCGTGTAACGCGCGACCGGGATGGAATTTCAGGGGAATGAGAATGAAAGCTGATTAAGCCTGGCCCGCTTAGCTGGACGGTGAAAGTAAATTGTACCATCTAACGAGTTTCGTTCCGCGGGCTTTCTACTAATCGGCCGTGATTCCGCCCCTCTTCCCTTCTTCCGTTCATGTACTTCACCGGTGGCCAGAGTTTCAAGATTTTCTGTTCGGACAAGATTCTCAATATACCGGGTGTCTTTTTTCACTGGACACGGTGGGATATCTCGGAAAATTGTTCTTACAAAAGTTGTTTGGTATGATGGAGGACATCATGTGGTACATATAGCTTTTTAAATGGAAGTAGTGTGGGAAATTTCAGGGCCACGCTTTATTTTTTTAAATGGTACTCTGATAAACATTTTTTACTGGTACTCTAGAAATTTTTTCTATACTAGATTAAGTCTGCAAAATAATTTCTTGCAAGCTATATTTATCATCTAAATTAGATGAGCTGCACAAAATAGGTTAGGTTAGGTTAGATATACAGAGAGTTCAGTGTAAGGGACGCTACGATTTTTCAGACACTTTCAGTGGTGTAAGAAACAAATGTTGTAATCAAAAATTAATCAAAGAAAAATTAAAAAATGAAGAAAAGAAAAATATGACTATTAGAAGAATTTTCTGCTGATCGTATTTGCCCCTTCGAACCAGACGATATTTTCTTTCAACATTTTTTAATATCACCAAAAACAAGTGAGATATTAGAGGTGATCAAGTTATTTCCTTCACCCGGTGTACTTTCGATAAAATTTTGAAAATCGTCTCTCGGCCAGCGTTTTTATGCAAATATCCCACTGTGTCGGGTCTAGTGATTCGTGTGCTAAGTGATTCCGCAGCGTGGAGCAATGACGCGGAGCCCTGTTGCGACGAGCATAGAAAGCGTAGCAGTCCGTCTCCTCCTCGTTAACGATCGTCATCGAAACAACGGTGGATTAAAGGGAAAGCGAAATGATTGTGAAAACGTTCAATAACCGCGATTGAATGACGTGGATTCAAGGTGGAAGGGAGTAACAGATTGAGGGTGGGAAGACGAGATATTTCGAAAAGAACGATGCTACGGCGGCTAAATTTTAATTGCAGATCTCTCGATGTCGGCCAACCTTCTCGACGAGTGATTCCAATTAATTCGGTATTGACCGGCCGCGGAACGAAGAAAGAAAATCACGTTGCGCTTTGATCCGTTTCTCCGTCGATTAGATCGTCGGATAGGAACGCGACGGACGTTCGCAATTAATCGAGCGGACGTAATTAAATCCACGACGATCGTTAAAGCGGACGACGTGGTTTTAGTTGATACCTTCAATACGTTCGTTGCCAGCGTCGAAGCATCGTCGTCGACACAGAATGTCGCCCTGTGTGCCATTATTTAGTTGATACCTTCAATACGTTCGTTGCCAGCGTCGAAGCATCGTCGTCGACACAGAATGTCACCCTGTGTGCCACTGACGAAGCATCGTCGTCGACACAGAATGTCGCCCTGTGTGCCACTGACGAAGCATCGTCGTCGACACAGAATGTCGCCCAGTGTGCCTGCGTCGACAGCGCGTCGACGGTGTATCAATCGATCGCCGCCGCGTTGCGAAATCAAAAGTTGACGACGGACGGTTACATACCGGGTGAATCATAATTCAGCTCGTCATTCCCCATAGAAAAGTATTAAATTATTTATACCAGAGAACTATTAGTTTAGGTAACTCTTAGCGAGTGTAATTAGTTGACGATTGGTGAGTCTTAGGCGACTCATCCTCTATATACCACCACGAATCCTTCGTTGAACTACGAACGAGACTACGAATCGGTGGCACACGGCATGCCATGTAGGAATGGTCGTGTTGGATTGTTTCACGCTGAATAGAAAAATATGCAGCAAATGGAGCTTTAAATGGAATCAGTGGCTGTTTGCGGAAGTGAGTGTAGAAAGTGGAGGGATTAGATGATGGAATGTGTTGATTGAAGCAAGTTAATAGTACCAAAAAGTATTGAAGACTCTAGTGTTGAAATATTATCGTAACGGATATTTTCAAGCTTTGTAAAATAATGTAAGCAAATTGCAAAATTTCAATGCAGAACAAAGAATGTGAAGTGCAACATCAATATCAGATATCAGGGGATATAGTTCACAGGTGTTTACGTTTGAGATTCGAAAATGTAACTTCCTTTTCGGAGATAATTTTTTACTTGAGTGACTCTTTCACTATTACTATTGTTCTATAGTAATTGAAAATCGCGTTGAAAAGGGACTTTTTTTCAGATTCAACAAATGTCGAATAATTTACTCTGTTGACCTATATCCTTTTTCCTTTTCTTCCCACGGAATGTAGGGCAAAGAAACAAAAGAAAATTATACCATAAAATGTACTTGAAATTTTTCACAACTATTCCCTTGTACCAGATGTAATGCCGTATATTTTAAACGGTTTTTACACCGTTGAACGTAAATAAGCTACTTACATTCAGAGAAGCCTCATTATTTTCAATTAAAACACCTTGTCATACTTTATCCATATTTGAAGCGAAAAGAAATGTGAGAAAAAGGTGGAGTATTTTAAAATTCATTTAGAAAAATTTTAAGACGTGAATATTTAAT